>NC_071272.1:18843537-19108537 GCF_023375685.1 Ictalurus furcatus | reverse complement strand
TAGCAGCGTCCGAGCTCGAGGACGCACATCTTCTGCATTCATCTCCACCACACCATTCTCCGGGTAACTGCAGACATGTGACTTTTAACAATTTGTACAAATACACTGTTGATTAAGACAGTCGACTTCTTCTCTGCTCTTCTCTGGGTCAACTCAGAAAACCTGTCAAATCCAATACTGGACCAGAGCTCCAGGTCTGTACTGACATCTATACTCACTAGTTACAGTTTTGACAGGTGTCCAACTTTACTTCTTCAGTGAACTCATAATTTCTGAAACTTTTACATTTAACATTTGGTGTGTGTGTATGTGTGTTTAAACTTAATGTGCTTCCTGGTGGTGACACACCTTAATGCTGTAACTATAAAACTTTTCTATGCATGAGCTTCTCCTTCTGAATCCCACCACCTGCTGCACTACACTCATCAGCTGTGATGTGATATGGCTGACATCGGAACTGTATTTACTGGGTGGATTATTTTAGTGTGCATTGATGACAGGCGAACGCTTCACAATTAGGCAGCTCTGCTCTCGGCTCGCTGTCTTCTCAACTGAAGGGAGTCGGGTTTCAGAGCCTTGGGGCTCTGGGGATCCTATATGGATCTGGCGACGAGCGCTGCTCTATCTCTTGCTCCGTCCTCTGGATCTGACTCTCCACTTCCAGGTTTTGGAGCTTGTGTCGCGACTCCTCCTTCTGATATGGAGAGTCAACCCACCCTCTCTGACTCCGAGGAGCCGGGGGGGCAGTGTATCAAAAATGAACAGCAGCTCTCAATTATATAAAGAGCTGCTTGAAGTGATCACTAGGGCTGTAGAAAAGCTGAATTTAGACTGGCCCGGGGAAGAGGAAGTGGCTCGTAGCAGGCTGGACGAGCACGTTCTGCCCTATGAAAATGCTTATCCCTCACCCTGCAGAAAACTCCCCTTTTTTCCAGAAGTGCATGATGAAATATCGTGTTTATAACCCTGGGACGTCTGATTATTCGGCCATCGTGGGGAATGAACAGTACGGGTATTTGGCTATGCCGAAGGTGGAGGAGGTGCTTGTGAGCAGGGTGGTCTATGCCACACACATTCATTCGATACTACAGTTTGGACATGGATTCCACCCCGGGCTCGAGTGTCTTGCAGTGACCCCCAGGCTCTGACCTTTTTGAACAGGCCATACCCTCAGTATGATGGAGTGGGTATACTCGTTCCCAGAGCGTGAAGCTCATGCAACGTTGAGTTCCCTTTGAAAGGGAACGTCTGGGTTACTCCTATTCCCTGAGAAGAGAACGAGACGTTGTGTAGCTTTGTCATGCCGTTTTATAGTCACGCGATGCCACGTCACCTGACCATGCCAGGCCTATAAATAGGTGCAATTTCACACAAACTTCAGATGCTGGTCACGTGCGAGGGCGCTTCCCACAGCATGAAGCTCACAAAACGTCTCGCTCCCTTTTCAGGGAGCAGGGTTACATGCGTAAACCAGACGATCTGCAGCTACTGCAAACTACTGTCAGAGCTGCTGATATAGAACGTGAATCAACACTTTCTGACCAATCAGAATCCACAATTTAATAGCAATGTGGTATAAAACCCTGTATCAAACACTAGTTTAAGGATTAAAAGGGCCTGAATAAAAAGGTAAAAATCACAACAAAAACAGCTTTTCCCACACAACTGCATTGTTTCAAGTCTGACCCTGCTGCAAAGTTTTCTTAGAAATCCTCTCCACTGTTTCAATCCCAGGTGGCTCGCATTTCTGACAAGCTGTTTTTCCCCTCGCAAATGATACCACACACACACACACACACACACACACACAGTGAGGAGAAGCGAGAGTGTGCACAGCTCAGCGGGGAAAAACAACAAAGCACCCGACTGTGTTAAAATCCTTCTGCCGCTGCCATCTTAATTTAGTGTGTGTGGGGGGGGGAAAGGAACGGTTTAGAAAGAGGGATTGTTAATATTTAAGGCCGATTTCCAACTGTGTGCTGAGAGATTAACATAAAACATGATTAACATATCTTTTTTAATATGACATATCTGAGATGAACAAAGCGCTCTTATTCCCCGCTGTTATTTCTCCCCCCCTTTTCTGTGAATGGTACAGCCCAAGGCTCTTCACACTTCACGGACAGAATTTTTTGTTTTGATGACGTTTATATGTTTCAATTTTTATTTGTTAAAGAAATGCACATCTGGTTAATACTCTCAGAAAGACAAAATACTTAAAAATCTAAATGAGTCTGCTACAAAAAAACAGCAAAGCGTGGAGTCAGTTTTTATTGTTTTTAACGTTTTCTTCCCGTCATGAAAACCATAGGGTCCTGTGTTTTACAGAGTAGTCCTGTGTTATATAATATTCATTTGTTTGTTTATTTAAGTAACACACGTTCATTTGAGCTGCTGTCTCGGCCCAAATTGTAATGAACAGAGCAAGAGAAGAAAGAAAACGCCACGAACAAAGGAAGCATGATGGTCACGCAGTGTACATTACCACACATACACACACGTTTGTCTTACTATCCTTGTGACCCTAACCAAAAGGAAAATTTCAGCTCTTTTATTTTTAAAAAAATAAATGCTGCCATTTTTGTTAAAAGGGGAAAAAAATGCCAAATGTCACATATTCCTATCCTATATTTGTTCCCCAGCATATATGAATACCCCCCCCATCCCCACACACTGTGCTATGTTGTTGTTTTTTTTTTAAATATAAACCTAAACACTTGTCTAGTGGACTGTATTATCAGATTTTCTCCCTTTTCTATTGGTTTAAATATGGACCCTGTCATTTTGCTGCCCTTTTGAATTGGACAGACTTTATCCCATTAACGGTGCCCGAACATGCTGCTAGCTAGGCAGCCTAATCCCTGAACGAAGTGCAGAAACAGACACGGCCGATTTGCTGTTTGTGCTTAATAATTTATGGCTTCGCACGTATAAACATATAAGCGTGCTTACGCTTGCACAACATTTGTAGTATATAACTAATTGTTTTTATAGCTATGTTGCATTTGCTTGTTTATTTTTTCATAAACATGGCGTGAAAAAAGAGGAAAATTAAAAAAAAAAGAAAAAAAGAAAAAGAAACGCTCGCCGCTCAAGAGAGGTCGCTTGTCTCCATGGCAACGGCGCGTTCCGGATGAATTTGCCATGGATGTGGGGGGGGGGGGGGGAGCAAGAGAAATAAGACGAGTGTGCATTCTGCCTCTCCTTCAGCTGCAGGCAGAAATCTGAGAAAGAAGAAGGAAGTAAGGTGTTCACACACACACACACACACACACACACACAAACAAAATACACACAAACACAACAAAAATATCTACATTACGCATAAATATACTGTGATGAACCCAAACACACACGGATATACACATGCATACATGCACAGACGCACACATACAACACATCTAAATACACAGACAGTGATGAACGCACACACACACACAAACACACACACACACACAGACCGATACACACAGAAGCCCAGAAACTGATTGCTAGCTGGATAACTCTGAAATCTTTTCAGATTAGCTGCTGTTAGCTAGATGGCTAGTATTAGCAGTGAATGTTAATGAATAGGACTTAGCATATTTCATGTTAGCTGTCTTGCTATTTGTTTTTACACAGTGGGCTTTCAAGACCCTAAAACAGCAGAATGTGGCAGGAACGTAAAGCAGATACAGTGGCCTGTTAAATCTGTACAATAATTTAAATGTTAAATGCACCCACTCCTCGTATTTAATGTGGTAGCTGATATCGTCTCTGCCAGGGTCTTCTGCTTCAGTCTGAGATGTTGAAGGCTTCTCGCTGTTCGAGTTTAGCAGCACAGTGCCATTTGTGTCTGACTCCGTCTCCACCTTCCCATTAATGCGCTTGCCGTTTCTCCCTGTCCTGCCTGTAGAAGATGCTGCTGTCTCTTTTTTGCTCCCTTTGCTGGACGGAGTAACGCTCTCGATTGTTGCCTCAAACCAGGCGCCAATGCTGACATCCCTGCAGTCCACCAGCTCGTTAATCTGAAATCATAACATTAATATGAATCCTTTACACCTGCTCTTCACACCTACACCCTTTACACCTGCTCTTCACACCTACACCCTTTACACCTGCTCTTCACACCTACACCCTTTACACCTGCTCTTCACACCTACACCCTTTACAGCTGCGCTTTACACTTACACTCTTTATACCTGCTCTTCACACCTACACCCTTTACACCTGCTCTTCACACCTACACCCTTTACGCCTGCTCTTCACACCTACACCCTTTACAGCTGCGCTTTACACTTACACTCTTTACACCTGCTCTTCACACCTACACCCTTTACACCTGCTCTTCACACCTACACCCTTTACACCTGCTCTTCACACCTACACCCTTTACAGCTGCGCTTTACACTTACACCCTTTACACCTGCTCTTCACACCTACACCCTTTACACCTGCTCTTTACACTTACACCCTTTACACCTGCTCTTCACACCTACACCCTTTACACCTGCTCTTTACACTTACACCCTTTACACCTGCTCTTTACACCTACACCCTTTACACCTGCTCTTCACACCTACACCCTTTACACCTGCTCTTCACACCTACACCCTTTACACCTGCTCTTTACACCTACACCCTTTACACCTGCGCTTTACACCTACACCCTTTACACCTGTACTTTACATTTACACTCTTTACACCTGTTCTTCACACCTACACCCTTTACACCTGCTCTTCACACCTACACCCTTTACACCTGCGCTTTACACTTACACTCTTTAAACCTGCTCTTCACACCTACACCCTTTACACCTGCTCTTCACATCTACACCTTTTACACCTGCACTTTACACTTACACCCTTTACACCTGCTCTTCACACCTACACCCTTTACACCTGCTCTTCACACCTACACCCTTTACAGCTGCGCTTTACACTTACACCCTTTACACCTGCTCTTCACACCTACACCCTTTACACCTGCTCTTTACACTTACACCCTTTACACCTGCTCTTCACACCTACACCCTTTACACCTGCTCTTTACACTTACACCCTTTACACCTGCTCTTTACACCTACACCCTTTACACCTGCTCTTCACACCTACACCCTTTACACCTGCTCTTTACACTTACACCCTTTACACCTGCTCTTTACACCTACACCCTTTACACCTGCGCTTTACACCTACACCCTTTACACCTGTACTTTACATTTACACTCTTTACACCTGTTCTTCACACCTACACCCTTTACACCTGCTCTTCACACCTACACCCTTTACACCTGCGCTTTACACTTACACTCTTTAAACCTGCTCTTCACACCTACACCCTTTACACCTGCTCTTCACATCTACACCTTTTACACCTGCACTTTACACTTGCACTCTTTACACCTGCGCTTTACACTTGCACTCTTTACACCTGTTCTTTACACCTACACCATTTACACTCGTTCTTAGACATACACTGTTTAAGCCTGCTCTTTATACCTACATCTTTTACACTCATTCCTTACACATACACCGTTTAAACCTGCTCTTTACACCTACACCCTTTACACTCGTTCCTTACACATATACTGTTTACACCTGCTCTTTACACCTACACCCTTTACACTCGTTCCTTACACATACACTGTTTAAACCTGCTCTTTACACCTACACCCTTTACACTCATTCCTTATACATACACTGTTTAAACCTGCTCTTTACACCTACATCCTTTACAGTTGCAATTTTCACCTAAGCCCTTACAACTGTTTACATGTACACCCTTTACACCTGCTTCTCCCCTACACCCTTTATAACTGCACTTTACACTTACACCCTTTAAACCTATTCTTTACACATACTCCCTTAACATCTGTTCTTAACACCTACACCCTTTACCGTTGCTCTTTACACCTACACCCTTTATACATGCGCTTTACATCTACACGTTTTATGCCTGTTCTTTATATGTACTCCATTTACATCTGTTCTTTACACATACTCCTTTTATACATATTCTTTACACCTACACCCTTTACACCTACACCCATTACACTTGTTCTTTACACCTATTTCCTTTACATGTGCCCCCTCCTCTACACACTTTACAACGGTTCTTTGCACATACTCCTTTAACTACCATGTGCACTCTTTATTCCTGTTCTTTACACGTACTCCATTTACACCTATTTCTTACACCTCACCATTTACAACTGCTCTTTACACCTACACCCTTTACACCTGCCAACTCACCTACACTCTTTACAGTTGCACTTTACACCTAAGCCCTTAAAATTGTTTACATGTACTCCCTTTACACCTGTTCTTTACAGGTACTCATCTTACACCCGTTCTTTACATGTACACCCTTTACACCTGACCCTCCCCTACACCACACCCTTTACAACTGCACTTTACACTTGCTCCCGTTACATCTGTTCTTTACATTTACACCTTTCACATCTGCTCAACACCTACATCCTTTATGCCTGTTCTTTACATGTATTCCCTGTACATCTGTCCTTTACACATACTCCTTTAATATATCTTCTTTACATGTACTCCCTTTACACCTATACCCTTTACAACTGCGCTTTACCCCTACAACCTTTTAAACCTTCCCCCTCCCCTACACTGTTTACAAGTGCACTTTTACAAGTGCAACACACTTTACACCTGTTCTTTACACATACATCTTTTACACCCACTCTTTATACCCACACCCTTTACACCTACACCCTTTACACCGGCACTTTACACCTGCTGCCTCCCCAACACCAATTACACCTGCCCTTTACACCTACTGCACTTGAACCCTTTTTACCTGCTACACTTACTTACACCCTTCACAACTGCCCCCTCCCCTGCTCCCTTTACACATACACACTTGTTCTTTACACCAATACCCTTTACACCTGCTAGACTTACACCTTTTACAACAGCCCCCTTCCCTACACCCTTTGCATTACTTCTTTACACCTACACCCTTTATACCTGCTCCCTCCTTTACACCCTTTGCAACTGCACTTTACACCTATACCCTTTACATTTGCTCTTTACATTTACACTTATACCAGCGCTTTACACATACACTCTTTACACCTGCTCTTTACACCTACACCTGTACACTTGCTCTATACACATATACCTATTACACCTGCACTATACCCTTTACACCTGCTGCCTTTGAACATCTTTACACTTACACCTTTTACATCTGCTCATTAACATCTACACCCTTTTCAGTTGTTCTTTATACCTACACCCTTTATACATGCACTTTACATCTACACTCTTTATATGTTCTTTATACATACTAAATTTACATCTGTTCTTTACACGTACTCCCTATACAACTGTTCTTTATACATACATCCTTTACATCCACTCTTTATAACCCTATCTTTTACACCTGTGCTTTACACATACACCATTTACATTTGCTCTTAACATGTAGACCCTTTGCATCCGCTTTTTACACCAACACCCTTTACACCTGTTCTTTAGACATAGGCCATTTATACCTGTTCTTTACACTTACAGCCTTTAGACCTGCTCTTTACACCTACACCCTGTGTTTTACACTTACATCCTTTAAACCTGTTCTGACCTTTTAAACCTAATCTTTTTACACTTACATCCTTTAAACCTGTTCTGACCTTATAAACTCCGATCCCTGGATCAACGAGGTCGGCAGATGAGGATGTTGAAGGCTGACTGTCTAATGCTGACCCACTGTTGCTGCTGACTGTTGCTGGGGAAGCCGTGGTTGCTGTGGTTACTGTGGTTGCTGTGGGTGTGGTAGGGCTGCTGCTGGGAGGAGTTGCATTACCAACCATGACCTCTCCATTGTTGGGAATGGGGCTTGGACTGTCGGCTGGATCGGTGTGAGAGCGAATGAGAAGCTGAATAATGTCATTTAGGCCGACATTATAATCGAACAGCGTCTGTCCATCCTCCATCTGTAAATAAAAGGGAGAGAGAAAGAGAGTTATTGTGCCACCCAATAATAAACTGACTGAATAAAGTGTAGTAGAAATGAACGAGTCAATTAAGAAATGTGAAATTTGAGTGAAACGGAGAAAGAACCAAGGAGGAAGAAAAGAGCAGCACCTACACCCTTTACACCTGTCCCCTCCCCAGCACCCTTTACACCACCCCCTCCTCTACACTGTTTACATGTGCATTTTACATCTACTCTGTTTACACCTGCCCCCTCCCCTACAGTATTTACAAGTGCACTTTACATCTACAGCCTTCATACCTGTCCCCTCCCCTACACCCTTTACAGCTGCACTGTACACCCACACCCTTTACACCTGCCCCCTCCCCTACACCGTTTACAAGTTCACTTTAAATCTACACCCTTTACACCTGCCCCCTCCCAAACACTGTTTACAAGTGCACGTTAAACCTACACCCTCCTTTACATGTGTTCTTTACACATACATCTTTTACACCCACTCTTTATACCCACACCCTGTAGACATGCTCTTTATACCCATACCCTTTACACCACTCCCACTTTACATCTACACTCTTTACACCTGCCCCTCCCCTACACTGTTTACAAGTGCACTTTACATCTACACCTTTTACACCTGCCCCCTCCCCTACACTATTTACAAGTGCACTTTACATCTACACCCTTTACACCTGCCCCCTCCCCAACACTGTTTACAAGTGCACGTTAAACCTACACCCTCCTTTACACGCGTTCTTTACACATACATCTTTTACACCCACTCTTTATACCAACACCCTTTACACCACCCCCTCCCCTACACTGTTTACATGTGCACTTTACATCTACTCTGTTTACACCTGCCCCCTCCCCTACACTGTTTACAAGTGCACTTTACATCTACACCTTTTACACCTGCCCCCTCCCCTACACTATTTACAAGTGAACTTTACATCTACAGCCTTCATACCTGTCCCCTCCCCTACACCCTTTACAGCTGCACTGTACACCCACACCCTTTACACCTGCCCCCTCCCCTATTCTGTTTACAAGTGCACTTTACACCTACACCCTTTACACCTGTGCCCTCCCCTACACCCTTTACAGCTGCACTTGACACCTACACCGTTTACACCTGCGCCCTCCCCTACACTGTACGTTACATCTACATGCACTCTTTACAATTTTTTTTTTTATATGTACGGCCTTTTACACCTATTCTATAGAAATGAATTAACGAGTCAATTAAGAAATGTGAAATTTGACTGAAACCGAAAAAAGAACAAAGGAGGAAGAAAAGCAGTGAAAACAAAGAACAGAAAAAGAACAAGAAAAGGTAAAAGAAGAAAGAAGAATGAAAGCAATACTATAAAGAGGGTGAAACAGAAGGAAGGAAGGAAGGAAAGAAGGAAGGAAGGAAATAAAGGGCAGTTAAAAAAGAAAAATAAGTACAGAGGAAGAAAGAAAACAATGAGTGAGAGCAAAGATAGATAAGAAAACTGGAAAAGAAGGGAAAATGGCAAAAAAGAAAGAAAAAGAGGGAAAAAAGCAAAAAAGGAAAGGAAAATGAGGTAGGAAAGAAGGACAGAAGTTGGTCCACAGCCAGAAAAAAGGGAAAGGAGCAATACAAAAAAAAGACAAGACAAAAGTATGAATGGATAAAGCAGGAAAGGAAATAGAGGAAAGTAAAATACAGAAAGATGGAAGAAGAAAACAAGGAAATTGCGAAAAAGACTGAAAGAAAGAAAGGAACGAAAGAAAGAAAAATTTTAAAATAAGAGTTCACTCATTCACCAAGCTAACATTTTATCATATATGCCACTGTGTGTGTGTGTGTGTGTGTGTGTGTGTGTGTGTAAACCATACGGTACTTGCTACTAAATCCGCAAAATCAGAATGAAGGCAAATGGGAAATACTAATATAAGTAAACAAATACATATTCGAATAGTGACAAAAGGGCAAGGGGTTGCTATGGAAACACACACACACACACACACACACACGCATACACACACACAATGAGAGCAAAATGGCGGCTTCTTCTACGCTCTGAGAAAGCGGGAAAAGCAGCACATACTCCGCCATGTTGACTGTAGCAAAACAAGTGCACACACACACACACACACACTATATTAGTATAGGGTGGTACTGCAGTAATGAGGTGGTAGTGGGGAAAATTACTTCCAGTGTACATAACGGCAACTATCACACTTTACCATCGCATTTTCCGTTGATAAACTGTGTGTGTTTGTATGTGTGTGGGTGTGTGTGTGTGTGTGTGTGCGTGTTCCTATTGCGAAACAGTGAGCATGGCGAAGTGTGTGATTTTTTCCTGCTCTCTCTCTGGGACGAGCATGACGGAGAAGACGTCTCCATTTTCCCTGTTATTGTGTGTGTGTGTGTGTGTGTGTATGTAAATGGAATGGACAGAGAAAGACGCTACCCCATAAGCATGTAAAAGAAAATAGATACACAGAAAAAAAACCAACAGAGAGACAAACAAAAAGACATAGATACTGAGACAGAGAGACACCCGTCTGTCTCTTTGTACCCGTCTGTCTCTCTTTGGTCTAGGTTTTTCCATCGAGTAGAAATATGAATCGAGCACACAGACAAATATTCTCACTGCCGTCTGTGCAGCTGGTCACATGATCATGTTTGTTTGTTTATCTGTTTATAAACTTGTGTAAAGTTGTGTTCCACTGTGTGCTGTGTAGCCGTCACTATAACGGCTCGTTAATGCTGACTGCGTGCTACTCCATGTTATTTTATCACCCCAATTGTCAGGATCACCCCTGTTCCACCCCCTATCACTGCCCCCCCACCTATCCCACACCCCACCCCCATGCCTCGCCTCTTAATAGATTATATAAGAGGTATCAAGGAATTTATCAGAGAACCAGTTAAGAAATCAACACTAATACAATCGCATGAATTCCTGATCCAAACCGCTCGTGCTCACGGAAGAGAGAAATAAAAACGAGCACGGAGAAGACGCGGTGAATCACTCCGCTAGTTCGTTTCACATCCGACACGCAGAGACTCTCGCCAACCCGCCATCTTAACGCTCTCCCAGAACCACGTCGAGAAAATGGAGTAAGACAAACCGGAGGGAGAGAATAAAGGAGATGAAACCGGAATAAAAAGAAAGAATTGGAGAGAAAAAAAAGCCAGAGGTGATAAAATGTAGGAATAAAATGAAAGAAAAACAAAGTATAATAAACACAAGGAGGGGAACACTGTTGGTCTTCATGCCTTAAGTTGTCTTCTTTATGTTCAATTAAGGTCTTTTTTTTACTTTCATGTGGGTGTAAGCGAGCAGTCAGATATGAAGCTCGCGGGACAAAGACCATGGTCGTTAACACCAACGTTACACATTAACGTACGGCACGCGTACAGCGTTCGTTTATTCATAATTACTGACTGATGGTCAGGATCATGGTGCTTTTAATCACGCTGCTAATTCAGTGATATTTTGGGAAATAAAACCAAACAAATGTGTACGAACAAAAACAGCAACAATGCAAGCGGGTTAAAAAATAATAATTTCCCATAGTTGAGACTGAACATGAACCGCAGTGACGTAGCTGTAGCATTTCCACCTCGGGTATTTTTTCCATTGTTTGTCCACTGGGGAGAAAAGAAAAAAAAGAAGAACACCCCCCCCCCCCCCGCTTCTGTTTAATGGCACACCCACTTAGGGCTTATTATCCAAATACAGATATTGATATTTGTAGCACTAAACAGATAGATAACGGTGTCGTGTTACACCCCTGTGATTGGGTAAGTTTAAACAGTTTGGGGTTTTAGTGGAAATATCTTAGGAAAGAAAAATTCAATTACAGTAATAAACAACCGCAGGTGGAAAAGCGACTATGTTTATTTGTGTGTGTGTGTGTGTAAGCACTGAGCACTGTCTGTGTCTAACAACTGACAAACGCACACCCGTACCTCATTAGTGACGTTACCCCTTTCACTGGGGCAGTTATTTATTCATGACGCCTGGATCTGATCGTTAGTGAACGTGAATTTATCTATTTAACTGCCAATAAAATTTTTCCTCTTCTTTCATCCCTCTATTTCCTCTCTGGCCGTTTTCTCTGCTTCGGTTTTACCACTTCGTTTCTCTCCCTTCGGTTCCCTCTGTATTTTCCTCCTCCATTTCATCCCTCCATTTTCACGCCGTGGTTTTGCACGAGTGGTAAAATGGCGGGTTCTTTAAGAGCGAGACGCGCCATCACGATGTGTTAAGAAAAAAAAAAAAATGCTCGCTGGCTCACAATCACGCTCTCCTGGATCAGTGTGTATGTGTGTGTGTGTGTGTGTGTGTGTTAGCAAAGTATGTGTTTGAGTGTGTGCGTGTTTTGCGCTCAAACGTCTTAAAGTAGTGTGTGTGTGTGTGTGTGTTTAAATTCTTCCCAACTACATATTTCAGTGCTTTTTGTGTGCGCACAGTAGTGTTAGTTTGATGGGTTGACTTGCAAGTTCACAAAAAGAGGCCAAAGCGCACGTGTGTGTGTGTGTGTGTGTGTTTGTGTGCGTATGCGCTCAACCGCCATTTCAGCTTCAAGGAAAAGAGAATTCTGGGAAATTTGAGGAGCAGCTCCCCTCCCCCACCACCAGCCAGGCAGAGCGCAAGCAAGCGAAAGAACAAAAAATAAAAAAAAGAGAAAAGACTAGGAAGAGGAAGAATCGGGTCACGTTCTAACAACGATACAACATCGACACAACCGTGTGCTAAAGTGCGACTGGGCAATAAAACGTAACTGATTGATCATTAAACACAGAGCGGCACAAAACAAATTTTTCTTTCCGTTGTTTTCCCTCTGCTTTACAGCCTGCAGTAGCGTGTGAATACGTAGCTGAAACGCATCGCTGTCTGTTCAATGAGCAGTTGGGTCTCGCTGGGGTTGAGACTCGCTCCTGTAAACATCGTGATCCGATCTCATTTTCTCCTGCACAACAGATAAGCTAGCTAGAGACAGTGAGCATTCAGGGAGCTTCCAGCACTCCACGAGTCTGATCTTACAGTTCCGGCGTTGAAAAATTTCCACCGTATGATAACCCTGTTTAAAAACAGCACGCTATCACGTTATTACTCAACCGTTTAAAACACAAGCCAAAGTTAAAGGGAAAAAAATCTAATCAAATCGTCCTGCAAATGCCACACGTGCGATTCGATTAATTTCTATTTGAGTGTCATTATTAACAACAGACATTGTCACCAAGCCGCTTTATAGAAATCTGGATGTAGATTTTGGACTAAGGAGCAATTACGAGACAAGACAAGAGTGACAAAGAAAAACTCCCTAAGACTCCAAAGAGAACCCATCGTCTTCTGGGTGATATCAGTGGGGTTGTAAATCATTACAGCGTACGCGTGTATGAGCAGAGTGTGAACGAGAGTCTTGGGATGAGCATAGGACAGTGTTTATGATTAAATCAGGTACAAATCGACAGCAGCAAGGATAAGCGGTATAGAAAATGGATGGATGGATGGACAAATCAACAGCATCCAGGTGAGATTATTCACTGACGCGAGGGTGTATAATTTTGTGTAAAACAGCAGCTCAGACTAAACGTTATTGGAGGTTTACGTTATTGCATTCGTTCTACCATCCTTTCTATACCAACTACTCATTCTCAGAAACTTGTATAATGGATGTGCTACATAATCTCGTAATAAATAGACTAAAAATACATATTAAAAGTGCAACATGATAAAAACACAAATGTTTTAGACATGGTCTCAGAAAAACTGCTATGACCACCTGTTTGTTTGCTTATAAGGACCTCTTCTTATAGACACGTATGATGATGTTCCTGGACAGGTACTGTATGTAAACACGATCTATACAAAATGCTTAATTGTTTGAATTACTGCTTCACATAACGAATCAAGCTGCCATGTTTTCATCATTTAGAGTGACTGGTAAGGTTCTGCTTTGGACAAACCACTTTCATAGAAATGTCATGTATGTAATCCTAGCTAACTCCCATACAGGTAAACAATGTTAACGATGTTAACTCTGGATTAAAAGCCTGAGACCTCCTTACAGTGAAAAACAGGACAGTAAGGACACTATCGGCCATTCTCATAACTCAATATGAGGCATATTTTGCATGTTTATAGTGTTATAACTTGGCTTTCGAGCCGGTGAATGGACAAATGGCCTGCACATGGGACTCTTGAGAGCTACCGCTATGACAAGAAGTGTACTTGTAAAGCATGATTAGATGATAAGCCACTGTGTATAAGAGAAATGTGAAATGCAATATCAGCTTGAGATACGTGAGCACAATGTCAGCTATGTATGCTATACTGTATATGTATTCTTGGGATACAATGGGACCCTGAAGCGCTGCACTGTTTGCAGCAGAGGAAGAAGGAAGCTGTACACAAACTGAGTCATATAGAGCAATCTTTGTAACAAAGACATCTGCAGATTTCGACATAGAGGAGGACTTGTGCTTTTTTGTCCGCTCTCGCAGCCATTGTTTTTGTCCGTGTTTGTGTCAACACAGCATGCATGCGTCATGGCCCTCTTGTGAATGCGTCTGTCGGAGATATATACAGAAGTGAAGATATTTTGTGAATTCGTATCGCTTCATAAAATTGGGAGTCACATGGATTACTTTTACGATGCGTTTATGAACTTTTCGGTGCTTGAAAGTTTTGGTTACTTGGACCGTAAATAGAGGCGCAGAAATCTCCCAGGTTTCATTAAAAATGTCCTCATTTGTGTTCCGAAGATGAACGAAGGTCTTATGGGTTTGGAACGACACGAGTGCGAGGAATTGATGACAGAATTTTCATTTTTTGGCGGACTATCACTTAAATAAATAAACAGCCTACCTCATCTCTTGAAAGTGATGTCATGACGATCCTTGCTAATGCTAACTCTAGCTAGTTGCATGCTAATTCTAATTGAACACTATGTGGCATTGCAGATCCTGGGGCTGGAGCTTTGCGTGCATGGGCAGGAATGGGGACGGACTCAAGAAGTTAAATAAAATAATAAATCAAATCTTGTTGAACTCCACCTGCTTAACCGCTACAGACCTAATCTTTACAAATTCTGACTGATGCTCCTTTAAGAAAGAAAAATATATCATCGTTTATATTATAAATTTTTCTGGAAGATGTCTATTTTACATTTATGGAAGGAGTCACCAGTGTCAGCATTTTGTAACAGTCGGAGGTAAAGCTGTAGCTTTAGGTTTTCATATCATGACCAACCCCTCACACCCCATGCCATAATCCTCCTTAAACAGAACCATTTCTATGTCCCTTTTCTCTGATGTGTTCACTTTACTGCATATAACAAATGTCAATATAATTACACAACACACTCCAACGTTCACACTTCATCTTTTTCTTTCTATTTGTTTTGTTGCATTTTTTTAAATATTTTGTTACATTTGGCAGTATTTATGTGCAAATCCATGTACAATATTTTTTTTTACTGTACTGTATTTATTGCATTGTAATTGTATTGTTATAATTCTATTTTATATTGTGTTGTACTGCTGTATTTTCAGAATAAAAACTCATGTAGGTATGAATTTATTGGATCTTTCAATGATTCAGTGGGACTAAATGTAAAGCACTGCGAAAGTAAAAGTGCACCACAATCCTGACCTCCTGTAAGGTGCACATTTGACTAAGAAAGTTAATGCTCTCCTAACAGCATTTTGTACATTTACATTTATTCATTTAGCAGATGCTTTTATCCAAAGCGACTAACAAATTGGTTATTTGAATTGAATTTGGTTACTTTTTATTTATTTATTTATTTAAATTTGGATTTCATAAAGTGTAAGCATTAAGAGCCTAACCAAAAAAACCCCCAAATACACTGTTTGGAATGAAGAGATAATTTGCTCTAAATGGATACAAATACAGATATGAATATGAGTTGCACTATTTTTTTAGAAAGCTTGCCAGAAAGGATCACAGGGCATGTGGTTGAGACTAGCATGCATTGTGCCTGGGATCCTGCAGGACACAACAAAAAAGGTAGTGCAAGTTGGGAGGGGTTTACTTTCCTGCAGGTGAAGAAAGAAAGAAAGAAAGAAATACAGATATAGATAAAAAATAGTGGCACTGTATTACACCCCTATTATACACATATATAAAAAACAACATGAATAGATTGGTATAAATTTATGCACTGCTTTAAATAGAAATCCATCCATCCATCTTCAACCGCTTACTCCTTTTCAGGGTCGCGGGGGAACCTGGAGCCTATCCCAGGGAGCATCGGGCACAAGGCGGGGTACACCCTGGACAGGGTGCCAGTCCATCGCAGGGCACACATTCACACACACATTCACACACTACGGACACTTTAGACACACCAATCAGCCTACCATGCATGTCTTTGGGAGGAAACCGGAGTACCCGGAGGAAACCCCTGCAGCACGGGGAGAACATGCAAACTCCGCACACACAGAGCCGCGGGAATCGAACCCCGACCCTGGCGGTGTGAGGCGAACATGCTAACCACTAAATAGAAATGCACAATTTAAAGATGATTCATAAAGGTTTTTGGTGTAACTGGCATTTAGTAGCCAAAACTTGTCTGTTCAGATCTGTTGGAAATGAAATAATTCAGTTTGTTGTTATTTAATATTTGGGTAAAAGTGTCTGTAGTGTCTGTCTTTTCTCGGCCATGCTTTTTAGCACACTGTTCATTTACTCAACGAAAGACCAAACAAAAATACAGTACAGTCTCAAAAGTTCATGGCTTCCCCATCGGTAAAGCTCACATTCTGTGCGCGTGTGTGTTGTGAGCCAACAATGCTTGACCACACCCCCACCTGACTCAGGCCAGGGAGCCGTCTGGCCTGAAGCCGACACCGCCCACTCCCCACCCCCCAACCCCCCAACCCCCAGGGTTTGGCATGCAAGGAAATCCGCCACATCCATCTGCACCACTGGCATGTGGACCATTTTGAACTTGAATGTCTGCATTGCCAGATATCAAAAAGTGATCTGCACATTGGCTTCCTTCACGCGGTGGAGCCATTAGAGCGTGGCATGATCGGAACAGGGTGTAAAGGGGTACCCCTTTAGGTAGTATCAGACGGTGAGGACCGCCCACTTGATAGCCAAATACTCCTTCTCTGTCACGCTGTACTTACTCTCCTTTACTGAGAGCTTCTGGCTGATGTACCGCACTAGATGCTCCTCCTCCTGGAGTTCATCCCCGACCCATATTGTTTTGTGTTTGGGTAACCGGGAGAGGCGGCTGTGTACAACCATGCCTGGAGGAGTCTGGATGTGTTGCTCTATGACGTCTGTGCGAGATGAAAACATGCAGGAAAATTCCCCTTGCAACCTGCCAACCTGTGCTTTTTATGGACAGAGAAAAGTTGATCTCCAAAGGGGAATTGGCCCACACCTTGTAGATTTAGCACCAGCTCCTTCTTCGTAGGAACCACCATCGCCAGAGCCACAGGCACTGCCTATCTCCATGGTTTCAGGAATTTGAGGTGGTATATTTGAAGTGAATCACCTCTATCCTTTTGCCTCTTAGCTGTGTGACCTCAAAGGGCCCTTGCCACTTTGTGAGTAATTTAGAGCTTTTTGGCACTGATGAAAACTCTCCAGTGTTAGGTGACTCTAGGTGTGAAGGTTTGCTCTCAGGTCCAGAATGTATTGAATTTTGTGGAGGCTTGTTGGACCACTCATACTGCAAATAACAAGGGTTTGATCCAAATATCACAGTTCCAAGTGTCATCATGAATGGCCTTCTGAATCATATATCATGGTTTGGATAAACCGTTTGACCAGCCCAATCTTTCTGCAGACGGTAAAAACTGGTGTGAATTGATTTATTCACCAATAATTTGTACAGTTCGCAAAGAATGTGTGATACGAAAGATGAGCCTTGGTCAGTCAGGATCTCCTTTGGGATCTCGACTCGGGAGATCACAAAGAAGAGTGCCTCTGCAACACTGCGTGCGGAGATGTTGAAGAGGCACCACTTTGGGGTAGCACTTTGCATAGTCCACTAGACCTAAAACAAAGCGATGCCCTTGTACGCTCTGTTCTAATAGCCTGACGAGGTCCATACCAATACTTTCAATGGGGACCTTGATTAATGGAAGGGTGCACAATGGCGCTTTTGGGGTGGGTGGTGGATTCACCAGCTGACATTCCCCTGACACACCAACTGCAAATACCCAGCCAGTAGAAACAGCCATGAGATGGTTTAGTGTCTTATCCTGGCCTAAATGCCCAGCCATGGGAAAATGCTTTTCCATGCGACTCTTCACTACCAACAATTGAGTCATGTCTTCCATAGTTTGAGTGTCTTGCATCACTCAATATAACCTTGATCACCATCCTTGATAACTGAATAGTACTGGTGGGATTTGCAACATTTTGAGATGAGATTCAACTTTATTGTGCAGTGTACACATAATTTGCAGACCATCAATTACTCTCACTTGGTCAAAGGCGTGCCTCAGAGTTTTGTTGTGCAACTGCTCCAAGGGGAAATCCCTGAGGGGCGGAGCTGCTTGATCAGGGGAGGCCTGGGGTGTATCAGGGATCCGGATCAGTTCTCCCACTTCCATCAGGGAACACTGATCCAGGAAATTCCCAGATGCCCCACAACACCAGCAAACCTCCCCAGGCTTTGCCCTGGTCAGGGTGGGTGCAGATGGGTCTGCCTGTGGAAAGACAGTGAGACGTCAGAGTATGTCAAGGACTGAACAAGTCACCAGGGTTACTCCGATTCCCGGCCAACCCTTTGCAGTACTGCCCTTTTAATGCTCTGGTACTCCAGCTGCACAAATGGTGGTAGCAACTGGGTAGCATGCGGGGCTTCCCCTGACAGCAAGGGGAGGAGGTGTAGGGCCCACCTGTTCTCCAGCCATCCCCATGCAACTGTCGCGCACTCGAAAAGCTCCACGAAGGCCTCCTTATTGTCTGTGGAGGACACAGTCATGAGATACTGGTGAAGCCACAGCTGGAGAAGTTGTGGGCTGCAGCAGCATCTGGAGCACCTGTCTGTCCTTGACCAGGTCCTGCATGATGGCCATCACTGCTGTTGTTCCTGGCGCCAGCCGAGGAGGGCTTGATGTTGGTTTTGGTGGAGGCTGACAAGGGACCAAATTATCTCACTTCCATGGTGGCGTCTGGTACCTCCTCCCAGGTTTCGGCATCACTGTAGAAACCAGTGTGTGTGTGTGTGTCTGTGTTTGAAAGAGGACTCATGAAGGAGGCAAGCAAGTTTTCCTTGGGGCTTGAGGCTCCCTTTATTTTCTCAGCCGTGCTTTTCAGTTTTTCAGAACACTTTTCATTCTCAACACAAGACCAAACTGTCTCAATAGTTCACAGCTTCCGCTTCATTCAAGTTTAAGTTCACTTCAAACTGGATCACACTCATGTTCGTATGTGTGTGTGTGTGTGTGGTGAGCCAACTCTGCCAGCTCTCTGTATCTCTCTCTCACCAACCGTGTTACTGGAAGCATAAACAAAGCACATATAAGTAAACTGGCAGTAATCACACAAGAATCATCATGTGTTACTTGCCGGTTCGACCCGCCTTCTCGCCGTCCTCAACCACACCCCTGCTGCCACAGAATCTGTTTAAGTGACAGGACATAGATTTTAAGCACTTTACTAAAAGCACTTCAGGAAAACTCAAAATCAGGGAAACACAGTTTTATCACTAAGAGAACAGTTTCAGAAGGCGGCAACCTTCTCACATTTTTGGACCAAAATTGGTTTGACAATCTCACTTTTAACGTCACATCACTTTTCTGCTCTAGCCACACCACTACAGAATTGATTTATGACCACAAAAAAGCATCCATGCCCCCCCCCCACACACACACTTTGTAAGTTGAGCGTGCCAAGGTGGAAAATGATGTCATTCCAACATGAAAATGACCACTTACAAGGCAAGTCAAATGCTGCGTTAGTCCCCCCGTTCCTGTTATAATAATCTCCACTCTTCCGGGAAGGCTTTACACTAGATTTTGGAAAGTGGCTCATTCAGCCACAAGAGCATTAGTGAGGTCAGGCACTGATGGAGGTCTGGTGCTCAGTGTGCATTCCAGATCATCCCAACGGTGTTCAGTGGAGTTGAGGTCAGGGCTCTGTGCAGGCCACTCGGGTTCTTCAATGCCAACCGTGGCTTCATGGATGTCACTTTGTGCACAGGGACATTATCATGCTGGATATGGGTGTGATGGTTAGGTGTCTACAATCTTTTGTGGCAGAGTAGGTAACATTACCATCTCACAGCTCCATGGACCTGGGTTCAATCCTGAGCTCAGGTTACTGTCTGTATGGGTTTCTTCCAGGTTCCTCAGCTTCCTTCCACTCCCTAAAAATATGCAGGTAGGCGGATTGCCAATGCTAAATTGCCCCTAGGTGTGAATGTGTCCATGATGCCCTACAACAGACTGGCATTCCATCCGGGGTGAATTCTCCCACCATGCACTCAGTGTTACCAGAAATGGCTCCAGATTCACTGAGACCCTGACCAGGATAAAGCAGTTACTAAAGTGATTGAGTTTTTTCACTGTATTTGATCATATTATCAAGTGTTTCAGGAGTACAAAAGCACATTCTCCAACTACAAAACATTAGCATACAGCTGTGATTTAATTAATTATTGTTTAATTTTAACTGGTTTTTTTTTTTTTTTTAATCTTTGTTTTTGGATTGTAAAGTCCAGGTCACTTTTAAACGTAGATTATATTTATGCTGACTTGACATTTTTGACAAAGTCCAGTTTAAGGATTCTTTGTAGAAGTCTTATTAGACAGGGTGAGTCATTTTCCTTGAGGGACAGACAGAACTGCAGTGAACTGCTCTCTCAGCGTCTGGCAAAGTCCAGCTCCAAAGAGTACTCGCTTCAGTGGTGAGCGGAAATCTTTGAGCAATGCGGAAAGGCAAAGCCGAAGAAAATGTATGCTGGAGACCAGAAAGCACAGTGTGACAACCAGCAGCAGAGAGTCTTACAGAGTCTAAATTTTTGGTTTATAGGCAGCACTGAGTCAGGAAAAGAGCTGGTGAGAAGAATAATTTGCCCTGTACTTGACTGCATTTTAAAGATGTGCAGTTTGGTCTTATCAACAGCTTCATACGCAAATTGGGAAGGTGTGGATGAGGACCTCAACTTCTCGGTGTACAGTCTGTGTTCATTCCCTTAACAAAGCTGAATCAGGGCTGCATCGATACCAATAACACTATCAGGTATCTTTAGATATAGTGCTCATTTACCTATACTTATTTAAAAAAAAGCTCTGATTCCAACAAATGATATCATTGTGATCTTAGCCTAGTGTATGTTGATGAGTTAATGGAAAGATGACACAAATATATTTGGAAACGAAATCACTTTTAAATTCAGTGTTAAATAACAGTTTTATTAAATTAAATAATTAAATAAAAATAATTATATTTATAAAAATGCTGACGGAATCTTAATAGAAGATGGTAACGCTGTCTGCAGAGCTCGCCAGAAGAAAGTCGCTGTGAAAGGGGGCGTTGGCGCTTCGTCATGTCTTGTCAGTCAGCTCGCCTGACTCTTCCTCTCAGACGGTTCGCCTGACTCTTCCCGTCAGTCGGCTCGCCTCACTCTTCCCGTCAGTCGGCTCGCCTCACTCTTCCCGTCAGTCGGCTCGCCTCACTCTTCCCGTCAGTCGGCTCGCCTCACTCTTCCCTTCAGTCGGCTCGCCTCACTCTTCCCTTCAGTCGGCTCGCCTCACTCTTCCCGTCAGTCGGCTCGCCTCACTCTTCCCGTCAGTCGGCTCGCCTCACTCTTCCCTTCAGTCGGCTCGCCTCACTCTTCCCGTCAGTCGGCTCGCCTCACTCTTCCCGTCAGTCGGCTCGCCTCACTCTTCCCTTCAGTCGGCTCGCCTCACTCTTCCCGTCAGTCGGCTCGCCTCACTCTTCCCGTCAGGCGGCTCGCCTCACTCTTCCTCTAAGTCGGCTTGCCTCACTTTCTTCACGTGATAAATGAAATCTGACTCCTGCTGATCTGTGCTGCGACTCCGACTCATTCGGCTCATGCTGAATTGAGCAGACGCGTTCAGTTTTTAATCCGATTTCACGATCAAGAAACAATGTTACATGCTGCGCCAGTGTCAGACTCATGCTGGGTGTGTGTGGACAGCATTTACCGTGAGTTTTACAAAGCGCACAGGGTTTTAATAAAAAATTAAATGTGACACAGTAATACTAACCGTCAGGGAATTTTATCGTGAAACCGGTAACCGTTTCATCCCTACACTCTAACTTTTTTATATTAACGCACTCAATGTAATGTGTTATCATCTCTGTAGCAACAGCAAGGCTTCTACGATATTATGGTGTCATCATACCTACGTTTATTCCAAGTTATATTAAAATACCAGACCCACCAACCATTATGCACTTTGTGTAGTAGCTCTGCAAAAAACTTAGAACATAACAAAGTACAACTGTATGAGTTATCACTCAAAAATACACCACACTAGCGGAGTTTTTTTTCCCAATTAAATGAGAGATGACCCAACTGACATGAACTTGGAATGATCTGCGCAGGTGTTTTGAACTCTCCGTTATTAACCGACACTTCCTGGAAACCGCGCTCCCTTCCCCCAATCTCCTGTGCGTTCATCTCATGCAGGGATGCTTGCACAGCCTCCCTCGCTCTCTGTGACAGTCGTATTTTAATTCCAGTAATCTTTCAATATCATTCATATGAAATAAATATATATTTATACAACAGTTAGTTCCGGTCCACTAATTTGATTGGAGCAACAGTGTTCTAACAGTGCTGATGTTAAGTATAAAAGCATTACAATGCTTTTACAATTTACAACTGTTACAATCTGTGCATTGCATGGGAATACACAACACTCTATCCAGCTGTGGCTTCTATGGGAACTATTTTCAACTGAAGGAGCAAAAATAAACAAAACATCTGTAGTATAAAAGCAATTCCACATTCACACACACACAGTGGATTCAGAAAGTATTCAGAACCCTTTACTAGTTGCACACTTTACTATGTAGTGGATTTGAATGGATATAATAGCCATTTTTACCCACTAATCTACACATAATCGCCCATAATGATTAAGTGAAAACATGTTTTTAGAGATTTTTTGAAAATTAATTCAAAATCAAAAACTGGAATCTCTTATTCACAAGTATTCAGACCCTTTATTCAATACTTTGTAGAAGCCCCATTGGCAGCAATTACTGCTACAAGTCTTCTTGGATACGTCTCTACAAGATTTGCACACCTGTATTGGGGCAGTTTATCCCATTCTTCATAGCAGATCCTCTCAAGCTCCATCAGATGGCTGCCAACAGTTATTACCCAGTTATTACCTGGGATATTACCTCAATTGTTACCAGTCTCCCTGTCCGTGCCACCAAGAGGCATCCCCATAGCATGATGATGCCGCCACCTTGTTTCACCACAGTAATGGTATTAGCCAGGTGCTGTGCAGTGCCCGGTGGCTTAGTGGTTAGCACATTCGCCTTACACTTCTAGGGTGTGCGGAGTTTGCATGTTCTCCCCGTGCTGCAGGGGTTTCTTCAGCGTACTCCGGTTTCCTCCCCCAGTCCAAAGACATGCACTGTAGGCTGACTGGTGTGTCCAAAGTTTCCGTAGTGTATGAATGGGTGTGTGAATGTGATTGTGCCCTGCGATGGATTGGCGCCTTGTCCAGGATGTACCCCACCTTGTGCCCTGTGCTCCCTTGGATAGGCTCCAGTTTCCTCGCGACCCAGTAGGATAAGCGGTATAGAAGATGGAAATGGATGTACAGTGCCTGTTTTTCACCAGACACAGTGTTTGCTGTTCTGCCCAAAGAGTTCAATTTTCATCTCATCAGACCAGAGAATCGTTTTCCACTTGTTTCTAGAGTCCTTATGTCATATGCCTTTACTCAAAATTGTCTTCAGTCTTGCCTCTCTGCCATGAAGGCCTGATTTATGGAGTCAGAGATGGTTGCCTGTCCAACAGGTTCACCCATCTCTGCACAGGACTTCTGGAGCTCTTTTAGAGTTACTGCTGGGTTCTGTCTTACATACCAGTCCAAGGCCCTTCTTTCGCAGATGCCCAATCCCCAAAAACTCTAGGAAAGTTCAAAGTTGTACTGTAAAAAGACCAGGTGATTTCCCCCCTAATCTTCAACTGTCCAATTTGTTTGAGTCTGTGCCTATGAGAGCCTCAGATTCCTGTTCCAGGAGTGGAATTCAATGTGGTCTTCTGTTATTGTAGCCCATCCACCTCAAGTTCAATGTTTTGTGCATGCTGACATGCTTTCCTGCTCACCACGGTTGTAAAGAGTGATTATATGAGTTACTATATCCTTCCTGGAAGCTCGAACCGACCTGGCCATTTTCCTCTTACTGCTCTTATCAACAAGGCATTTCCTGTGTGAAAATCCCAGGAGATCAGCAGGTTCTGAAATACTCAAACCCAATAGCCATGCCATGATCAAAGTAACAGAGATCACAAATTTTCTTCATTCTCATGTTTGATGTGAACACTACCTGAAGCTCTTGACCTGTATTCGCATGATTTTTTGCATCGCACCACTGCCACATGATTGGCGGATTACTGCATGAACGTTTACTATATTTATCAGGGATGGTCCAAATGGCTCTTTCAGGTTTTTTTGGCTGAAAAAAGAATGAACATTTTGACCTTGATTGTGATGATAATTAGAAGGTGACAAAATATTTTGTTTTTAGACAACCGATCCAATAGCCATCTGAGTTGCCACAGTACCCGACTGCACAACTGGTAATATGATTACGCCCTCCACTACTCTCCTTAAACCAGAAAATGGTGGAAATACTTGTTTTCTTGTCCTTTCTTGCCAATGCTTCTAGATGATTTAACTATTTATCATGATATTTTAAAATGAAAATTCACAAGCAGAGAAAAACCTACATCACACAAGCCTAGTAACAGCTTATTCACAGGGAGTGGTATGAACATAAACAGATTAAAACAAATTTTATAAAGTGTGTCATTGTTGATATGAGGAAGTTTTCTATTAGGACACATTTATGTAATGTTTATGGAAGGAGTCTCCAGTGTCAGCACTTTGTAACACTCAGAGGTAAAACTGCAACTTTATGCTTTGCGTGTTTCTTCGTACCATGACACCTTGTGTTTTTTAAGTTGTCTTATTAACTTCATGAGAGGGAAAAAAGACAGCCTGGCTGGTGAAGAAACGACCGTTTATAGTTGCTATAATGCAAAGTGATGACAGGAACTGACTGGTTTTACAGGCGCTCCAGAACTGTAAATTTAACTGAACAACGAGCTTATTTATTGACAAGTTGTCAAAATTCATCACTGAGCCTGTAAGTCCAGCACAAAAGAGAGAAAAATGTACGTAATCTTTGGATCAAAATAAAGCCAGCTCAAAGAGGGACAGCACAAAGGATGTGGAACTTACAACCAAAAACACTCCAAGATTAATGACAAAAATGAAAGCGTAAGCAACCGACAAGACACACAAACGGAAAGATTAAAAAGCTAAAGTTCTCACAAATTTCATATTATATAGGTACAAAATATAGTTACATTGTTGTGCGAAGTAGTGGCTAGCAGTAAACAAAATAATAAAGCTTAATAACAGTGCAAACACGGCAGAACAATGAGGTTATTACGATACAATTACACACTAATATAAAGTTGTACAGAGAAATGAAGGGTTTTTTTTATTTGGCCGCTTCCGTTTATTGTGTGTATTTCTGGCTCGGTTTTTCCCCCACAAAACTTCCGCCGTTCATTCATCAGCACGTGCAGCTGACAGGAAACCGGAAATAAGAATACCTCGCTTTTGTTCCCCCCCCCCTCTCTGCATATTTACTCATCTCTCAAGTCACTTTTTTTTCTTTCACGTCGTGACGCTCCAGCACCACGTCAAAACAAAACACTCATTTGCGCGCGCGCGCGCGCACACACACACACACATACCGCGCACGTGCAGCGAGGAAAAAACACAAACAAACAAACAACACCAACAGCTGCTCGGGTGTCGCGATGTGCATAATAAAAAAAAACGTAATAAGCGGAAATGAGACAGAGGCTCCGTCCCAAATCAACATATGAAGACTGTAAAAGTACACTACGCAATACTAAATACTGCATGTGGCTAATTAGTACGGATCACGAGTTTCCTTTACGCTATTTAATGGTCGCGTGTCTTCAGGTAACCATGGCTACGTCCCAAACCATAATACTCTCGTCCTAAATAGTATGTCAGTACAGTTATATTACACGACTGTTTGGTCAGTGTTTAGTATGCAGGTTGGGACGCTGAATTGGTTTACAGAGAAATATATAGAGTGAGATGTATATTTATTGGCAGTGATGAGATATCTAAAATGAAGAACAAGCTAAAAGAATACACCAGATTATCCAAATATTCAAGTAACTACATAAACAACCGAGTGTTGACTTGACACGCAGTGTTTATCCGGGTTCAGTCAGACTTATATAACACTGCAGGCGTCAGTTCAGTCTGTCCGGTCCTGATATTTCACTAACTGATCATTCAAATTCATTTCACTCCATTTCGAGAGGTTTATGGCAGCGATTCTTGCGCAACAAACTGCAGGCTGAGATTCCCAGCCAAACAGGAAGCTCCAGAAGCGTTAGCCAGCCAGCTAGCCGTCTAACTTAGCAGCCTGGCTAACTAGCAGCATAGCTATACCCCCCAAAATAACCAGACAAACACCGAGAGATAAACACTGAGAGTCTGAAACCATTAAAACAGACATTTCGGACCTGTTTGCCCCTGTAGAATAAGCGCTGTCTCTCAGGGTCCACATTGAAGATCTCCTGTATTTTGAGACGCAGGGACTCGATCTTGGTGAGCCGGGACAGATCCTCCACCGTGCGGGTCTCCGTCCCGTCTATAGTGCGGACCTGAATCCACATCGCGGCTCGGTTTAGCCCCGAATAACGGTCACGTTTAACGGAAAAAAAATAAATCGGTTTAATCCGGTTTCGGGGGGTCGTAGGGAGGGGAATAAGGGGGGCTCTGAGAGAAAGTGTTCACGTCTCCATACACTCACTCACTCACTCACTCAAACACACACACACACACACTCTCGCTCTCTTTCTCTCGCTCTCTTTCTCTCTCTCTCAGCTTTAGGAGGCGTTACTCACTTAAAGCAGTCACGTGGGGGAGAAAAACACGCACGCGACGTTACAAATTCGCGCCTTTTTAAAGACGCCACGCGCACCTCTGAGGTAATTTGTAAATTAGCCTGTTGCTAACCTAGATAGGGTTTTTAATTCGTTTTAATGTTAAATAAATTCTTAATCTACAAATCCAAAATAATAAAAAAAACATTTTAAAAACCGTGCTCGAAAACTGTATCTCCACCCATACGCATAAAAAATGTGATATAATTTTTTTTTCTCAGATAAAATGTTTGTATGGAAGCAGCAAATATGGTTCCAGTCTAACGAATAAATAAACCAAAAACTAGTTAAATAAATAGAAATATAGAATAAAATGAGACACAATCAGAAAATCGTGTTCATAAGAAGGATTTTGATATATGATTATGCACGACAAACGTGTTTATATATATATATATATATATATATATATATATATATATATATATATATATATATATAATATGATGCTCTCTTTATAAGGTTTGCTTTTATCAGTAAAAGATTGTATTAATTATTTTTTAAATAAAGTTTTTATTGCTAAAACCATGGCTCCAAATAGGTTATGAAACGTGTTGTCTGCTGAGTAAATAATGTGAGGTTTGTATAAGTTTCTAGTTTACCAAAAAAAAATAAAAAATTTATGCTTATTTATTGGAGTTTGGTTTTGACAGAGATAAATACCCATAGAAACTCATTTGTCGATTAAATGTTGTAGTATAATGTAGGAATACGTTCAAGATAACATTTTTCCTCATTGTCTACAGAAAAGACATTTGGTTGTTGAGTGGTGAGATCAGTGTTTTATAATCTGCGTTTTGGTGTACTTGCTTGCATGTTCTTCCACCAAAATTAAATTTCAGCACAGAAGAAGTGTTGATCATTAAAATGCACAAAAATGACCTTGATCCTACACAAATATGGCTTATCCTTCCCTCATACCTGGATGGCTGTCATATTAAACATCTGGTAAAACTGGTATTTGGTAATAAAATGAAGCAAATCATAGTGAACAATCCATGTTAAAATTATTTATTAACATAATGTGTTATAAACACAGTATGACTCTAACGTGCACGTTGTATAGATTCGGCTGGTGTTGAGACTTAAAGCAATAAAAAATTATTTAGTACTATTATAGACTCTTCAGCCATGCCACAGTGATAAATTCATTTTGTGTCAATAACAGAAACTCAGAGAGAAAGCAAAAACAAGTGTAAGAGGGAAGATGGAGGAAAAGGGAGAAGAGAAGAGCCTGATCATCCTCAGAAGATTTTCTGTGGAGGCTGTGGAGGAATTACATTGGTGGGGATGAGAAGGGGTGGCAAGAGCTCCATCTTGTGGAAAATATTTCATTTGGTTAGTTGTGAAGGTGTGAAAAAGCTATGCAGGTGCCCTGCATTTGAGAAGGTTCATCCTGCATTTTCTGCAGACGTTTTTATCCAAATACAAGACCTAACCAAAAACACAAAGCTTCAATAAAAACATTTAAAATAACAGATATGTGATTACCTGTATTAATGTGCTACACTTGAGATTGTATAATATCCATATTAAACAGATGACAGTTCTGGCAATCTTAGTGCTGCTTAGGATACTTGTTGGCTTGCCAAGAATGTAATTTCTTTGCTGCAATAGATGAATACCATTCCAAGACATCATAATTAAGCTGCAATGTTTCCCCTCATGCATTTTAGGGCTACTCCTTTTTAATGAGATATAGTAAAATGTTGCATTAGTGTTTGATAACTAATTAAGCAATCTAGCCGAATAGATGGTCATTAACACAGGTTATGAGAGGCATATGATACTTCATGCACCAGAGAAGAGTAAAAATATTCAAGGTTTGAGACCCAGTTCACATATGGTCTACTTTTAGTGCTATTTGGGTAGTACAGTAGACACACGTACTTCATTGATCCCAGAGGGAAAATTTGGGAAACCACCCAATTGTTATATATAGCCTACAATAGTGACAAACTTCATCTACAAGACTAGACCCTCTGAACCCCTTCAACAGAAATTATTTGCCTTAAGTATCTCGAGACATTAAACAGGTGAACATTTTTTTTTTTTTTGCAATAAGTGGCAAAATTTATTTAACAAGTAATGATTTAAGTATGTGTTCAGTTTGTTCTATATATATTAAAATTATAACTTCAACATTAATGTGACTATTTCCACATTTAGCAGCCACAGGGTGTTCATGAACCCCAGTTGGGAAACCCTGCACTAGACAGTCCAGGATGGTGAGGGACACACCCAAAATGTTGATTTAGTGTTGTGATGAGGGTTTACAGACTGTTAGATGTTACTGCATACAATAAGACGCATCCACTGCATTTATTTCTTTTTTTTAAATCCATTTTATTTCTCACATAAGCACAACACTAAAGCTGGGAACATCAACAGAGCCAAACCAAGACAGGGGTGGAGAATTCAGTCATAATGCAAGTTATATGATGCACAAAAACACAGTCAAACAGCAGGTAGTAAAGCCACTTTGGCATCGTACCAATTGTCACCCAACAGGATCGTCACTCGATTGGTAGATGCTTCAGAACTTACAACTTTATGCCCTACATAGCTCGTTTCCTAGTTCCACTCGGACATGACGCACCGAGCATCAGAAATTAGAAATCATAACACTTTCTCTGCAAACTTCCAATATTTTTAAGCTCATTTTAAACCTCAAAGCCAATCAAAACAGCGTTGAATAGTACCTAAACACAGTGTAAACTGAACCTTTTTGATGTACATTCAAAATAAAGCAAATAGATTTTTATAGCTGTGAGAATTACAACATACTAATGATTTCCTCTTATACAACAGGATTATAATATAGAACAAAAATAAAAAAGGCTCAAGATGGAGGAATGATAAATGAAGGAGAGAAAGGAATAATGTCAGCCTGCATTACATCAACGAATTGGTTCCATTACAATAACAAAAGCAGAGATGTGAACAAGGGAAGGACTGGGGAAATGAAATGAAAAGATTTGATGGGTACAAGGGTTGGGAAGGAGGAGTCTAATCTTCATCGGATGAGTCTCTATCGAAGTTGTAAGCCATAAAGAAGACGTCAGGTCGAGGAGGGACAGGGGAACGGCCCGGACTCACAATCTCAAAGCCCAGGAAACTAAACGTACGCACCAACTTAGCTATACAGAAGGGAAAGAAAAAAAACAAAAACAGCTTTAAAAGTGCACTTCATTTCATTTCAGTCACTAAAAACATTGCTCACAACCACATCCACTGCATAGATTGGAACCAATCACATCCAAGATTAGAGAATGGTCTATCCAGTACCTGTCTCTACACCAAGATAGCAATTTTAAACTAATGTTAGGATGGGTGGTGGTTGTCATGGCAACATGACATTTTGACATGTGACTTAATCTCACTGAATAAAATCAGTGAGAAATTATATGCATGCGCATTTATAAATCTTAGGATAAAGATGTAGAGATAATCCTAAGATAACTGTCCCCTGATACACCCACCCTCTTTCCATCAATAACACAAAAGGTGAGATTCCCCAAGATCAATTACACCACGACTTCATAAACTAACGATAGCAATGATAAGCTGGAACATACCACGATCGTCTCTGTTCTTGTAAAAGCAAACGTACACACTGGTGACCTTTAAATGTTCTTCAGCAAACTCCAGCAGAGATGCAAAGCTGGGGGAGGGAAAAGCAAAAATATTTAGTTAAAACACTTTAAAAAAAAAAAAAATGCAATTTATATTTCAACGTTAATTTCACTAATATTTCTTTAATGTCACTTTTAGCTGAACCCCCCCCCACGACCTCTAGGTGACCCCTGACCTCTCCTTGCTGCCCTCTGGAAGTGGCTCGCGAGGAATCTCGATGTAAAGGGCGTCACCGCGAACAACCGCCTCCCAACTAATCACACGAGAGACAGTGGGCCGGCTGAGGAAGTGCAGCGTCGCCGGGCGACCACCACCAGCAGGACGTTCGATCACACTTAACTTCCTGTCCTGGGGAGAGAAAAAGGTATTTCATTACTTTACTAGGCAGCTCATTAAAAGAGTTAGTTCACTAGAGTTAGAGAATTAAATAGCTGCAGTTCTAGTAAGAACATTACCTAGATGAAGAAATCATAACTAACCATCGGTAAATAGCAAAAAGAACTTAATGAAAACTCTTTAAAAAAATAAAATGAATAAATAATAGAATAAATATAAAAGCATTTTTAAGATACGATTGTGTGCATGAACACTAAAACTCCAAGGCCAGGCTGGGTGTGAAGTGTATGATGCACATTCTGACACATGGCGTGTTAGCTGTGATTGTGTAACGAGTGCCCATGTGGACCAGTTAAAATGATTCACTGGAGGCACCACATGCTGATCTGTTGTCGTTCGAGTCGGTCAGAGTCTGTTTCTCACCGTGTAGAGTGGCCGAGCTGAGGGAGAATGATCCCGTGTGCCATTCCCTCGCCCACCTGGGATCTTCAGGGGTGGGAGAGGGGCATCAGGAACACCACAGAGGCCCGGGACCAGGAGTACTACTACAGCTCAGAGACAGACTACAGAAAAACACAGACAGAGAGAGAGAATTAGAATTTGCTCACCGAACTTAGTCAACTAAGCAAGTGTCATAAACCTGGCTTTTAAACACAAGCTGGCTAGCATAGTGGTACCTGCTCTTTTTACTAAAAGGGCCAACTTTTTAATCTAATATTTATTACACTCACTCAGTTTCTGGCTTGGACACAAACAGGGCTAGGTACTTTAATACTAAATCTGAATCCCATATTAACAAGATGCGACAGATCATTTATGATTAAAATGAGAACACCAATGAGAACAGCTTTACGGAAACAGGAAGTGATGTCTTTAATCCAGAATAAACATGCCGAGATATCAAGCATTAGAAGAGGCCCTGACCTGAGGTGCAGCACTATAATTATGTTCATAAAAGTTAAACGGAGTCATGATGATTCCTCCATATTTAACAGCCCCAGACTCCAAGTGCATCTCAGTTTGTTTAATCACATTTTATTGGCTACCAGCTGCTATGGTGAGAAACTGGATTGATCAACCAGGACCATGCGTTCCCCCCCCGTTTTTTGGAAAGTACTAGTTACACTCTCACAGATGTTCACTGCACTCCGCCAAGTTTCTACACAGAACTGAACAGGTGAAAGACTTAATCATACTCTTGATTAAACTACAAACTGTTTAAGATAAACAATTCTTGGATCACATCTATGTCCGCTAACAAATTATAACAAGCTCAAGGCCAAGGACTGTGGGCTATAAAAGCATAAACCATCCGGTCACCACTCCCTAACATTACCTCACCTGCTAACAGTTTCAAACCTTCACCTGAGAGGATTCAGGAACAAATTTAGGTCTCTAATTCATACCAAAATGTTTTAACTTCAACATAAAATGTGAGGTGATGCACGTCACAGTATTACTATAATAGTATGATCATAAAGACATTAGCGGGTCAGCACCACCACACATCAACCTTCCTTCATTTTTGCTACAACAGCAACAGATTTTAGGTTGGAAACACTATGGAGGGTCTGGACATTTCATTAGGGAAATTTATAATTCATTACATGGCATTCTGGAGTCGTGAAAACGGGGCCATTAGCATGGTTCACATGTATGTTATGTACAAAAGTGCCCATTAATTCATTAATAAACTGTTCATATACAACATCAAGTGCCTGAAGACACAGTCACTCTAATCTGAACACGCATCACACGACTGGGGTTTTTATTTAATTTAGAGAGCCATCACACCAACATGCACGCTCCACACGAAATATGGTGATGAACCATAGGTGTGCATAGGGGAAGGGAAAAAAATTAATAACATTAAAAGAAACAAATTAACCGTCCGCAAAACACATTAAATTAAGTGATTATATAGTTATATAAATAATTTGTTATAAAACATTTGGTGTATCGAATCCAGTGTTTATTTCTCTCTTTTGGTTCATTGGTCCAAACAGCCAGAACACACGGCATTTCTGCAGCTTTGGCTCAGTTTCAGTTCAGTAGCTCATATCTACAAAAAAAAAACACACCCCTGTAACCCAACACACTGCTTGTTTATTTCACTTCCTGTAATCGAGTGTAGTCAGTGTGAAATTATTTTCTCACTGCAGTTAGAGAGAATAATCTTGTCGCTCAGGCCCGAGTGTGACTGCCGTGATCTCACCTTCCTGAAGAGAGAACATCACACCACAGATCTATGCAAACAGACTCACTGTATGCGAGAGCACCATTACTCATTCCTCAATACAATGTACACTCCATACTGAAAATACTTTTTTATACTATATTATATTACATATGAAGGTGCTCTGGTTCAGACTTCACAAAGGGACTAACATTTATTTTAACTTTTAGGGCAGACATTAGTTGTATTTTGCGATTAGATACACGTTTGCCAGATTGGCCTTACATTTTCATATATTTTAACTGTAAATATGATGTATTTAATCTAAAATAAAGATTTTAGACATTACAATTTATTTCAACATGATAATACAACACGGATTCTAATTATACTTTAACCAGGCAAAATATGCGGGGAGATACAGATTATGAAATCCGTGTTTATTTTTTTATTTAAGTTTTAAATATATTATATTCTGTGTTTAGGAGTATAAATAAATAGACAAATAATATCGGAAGGGGAATACAATGTCGCGAATAACAGCAGTCACATGACGTCACGTCACCATGAGGAACCTGTGACGCAACTGTCAAGAAACGAGGCCTAGATGGCTAAGCTAACCATGCTAGCTTCCCAGCAACAACCAGACAATAATAAATAAAATAAACGGACATTTGACGAAACTAACAATCTTGTTAATGTGTAAGAAGTTATATTACTGCATGTTTGAGTTAGTTAAATAGTTGATAAGGAGATGGAGAAAATCCAGCTAGTTAGCTAAACATCGAGTCTACAGTTTATCATACTGCGACGTTAATGCTAGCCTGCTAATCCGGCTAGCTACTTCGTCATTTTACTGTGATTAAAGCAGCTGTTAATATTTAGTGTCATATACCGGCCCTGTTAAATACAAGCTAAACCAAATTAAAAGCGTTATATTTAACCTTGTCACTACTCTATAACAACAAGGTTATGTAAACGGTGTTATCTTAGCTTCCCGACTAGCACTTTTGAGACTCGACAGCTGAAAACGTGAGAAAATTTTAGAAATATCTTAATAAAAGAAAACCCTCGCAGAAGATAGTGTCCACAAGTACAAAAATTTCCTTGAAAGAATATCAGCATTAGTAGTGCAGGCTAGTCACCCTTCCCCCACCGCCGCTTCCTCCTTTTTTTACTTACTTGCTAATCATGTCAGAAATATTATTACAATTTAAAGCATCCATTTTGGTTTGACACTGAGGCTTTCCTTCTTTTTCACGGGCGAAACAATGACTGTTGAGTATCCGCTGGAGGTTGGATTTGACCATCCGGCCTCGGAGGGGTTCACGGCGGCCTGACTGTCTCTCAGCTCTGGGACTGAAGAAAACTGTGGCTGCTTCGGCGTCGCTCTTTAAAAAACAAGGGGCGCGTTCCAAAACGACCTACTATTTAATACGCATGCGCGAAGTCAACCATAGAACGCGGTTGTTTCTATGCCCTTCGGAGCACGCGGATGTAGGGAGCGTGGAGGCGTTTGGAACACGTCCTGTTTCTTACTAAAAGACGCAGGGGCAATGGAAAATTACTGAGAGCTGCAGATAAAAACAGAGGAAGCAGAGCTGACGGAATTGTTCATACATCATCAGTTGCAGGGAGGAAAAAAAGTGTTAAATATTTTTAGTCCCGGCTGTTGTGAAATGCACACCCCGAACACAGAGGCACTAGTCCAGAGTTCTTGTACAGGTCTTGAATTGAAATAAGCACGTAAAAGTACAACAGTTCAGAAAACAACTTAGTGTGGTTAAAACACTGTTGCTTTCTTTTCTGCTCAACAACTCTTTTCTACTACACATCACATTGTTTTTTTTTTCTTTTCATAATACAGTTAATAATAAAATGAACTTTAAACAAAAATTGACAGAAAAATGCTTCCTCTTTGAATTATTTTATTTTGATCTTTTGTTTTATTGTGTACTTTTAAAATCCATTTTTGCATTTATACTTTCACTTTATGTTTTATTTTATCCTTTGCATCCTATTACAATATTCTTGTCATTTAATTGTTTACTATTTGATTGTGTAACGCTTTGAGTTACCATGTGTCTGAAAACTGCTCTATAAAAAATAAAATAAAATTTAAAAAATCAGCATTTTTTTACGACATTTCTTTTTCTTCTTTTAAAAATAAAAATAAAATAAAATATTGCACTAAACTATACCACTGCCTTCAATGCTGTGGGATCTCAAGGGTTATATATTTTGTATGTTTAGTTTTTCCTTTTCATATGAGAAAATAAATACAGTCCCCTCCTGAACTATTGGAACGACAAGGCCACTTAATTTGTTTGTGCTGTACATTTGGGTTTGAGATCAAAAGATGGATATGAGATGAGAATTCAGCTTTTATTTCCTAGTATTTTCCCAGTCTCCTGGCTCAGGTCTTATTTGACCGATCGTTATCAGTTCGTAGATGTAAATGGCGACTTCTCCACGCATACCGAGGTTAAATTTGGTGTTCCACAAGGTTCTGTTTTAGGCCCACTGCTTTTTACTTTATATATGCTACCTCTAGGTCAAATTATTCATAAACATGGAATTATCTTCCACTGTTATGCTGATGATACACAGTTGTATATTTCAGCAAAGCCAGACGACAGACAGCAGCTTAACAAAGTTGAGGAATGTGTAAAAGACATTAGACGGTGGATGCTTATTAACTTCCTTTTACTTAATTCTGATAAGACAGAAGTACTTGTACTAGGACCGCGTGTAGCTAGAAGTAAGCTTTCTGATTACATAGTAATTCTGGATGGACTTTCCGTTTCGTCATGTGCAGCAGTAAAAGACCTTGGAGTGATTATTGACTCCAGTCTATCATTTAGACTAGATTATTGTAATGCCTTACTGTCTGGATGTTCCAGTAGGAGCATAAACAAACTCCAGTTAGTCCAGAATGCAGCTGCTAGAGTCCTAACTAGAACCAGAAGATACGACCACATCACCCCGATCTTATCAACACTTCATTGGCTCCCAGTGAAATCACGCATTAATTATAAAATACTATTATTGACTTAAAAAGCACTAAACGGTCTCGCGCCACAGTATCTAAACAAACTTTTGGTTTTCTATGATCCGCCACGCCTACTTAGATCAAAAGGTGCAGGCTATTTGACAGTACCTCGAATAGCGAGGGCTACAGCAGGGGGAAGAGCTTTCTCTTATAGAGCCCCACAGTTATGGAATAGCCTTCCAATTAGTGTTCGGGACTCAGACACAGTCTCAGTGTTTAAGTCTAGGCTTAAAACATATTTGTTTACTCAAGCCTACGATGAGTAGACTTTCTGTTATGCAAAACACAGTCCTAACAATCTCTCCCTCTCTCCTTCTGCTGAGCCACACACGATTTTATGGAGATACTAGAGATTCTAATCCTTTCTGCTCTCCAGACCTGCCTGATCCGTTCGGATGCCCTACCTCTGGATGGAGCTCTCATCTACTCCAATTCCAGATGGACACACTCACTGTGGTTGATGGGACTACGGTTGCTTGTAAGGCCCCGGGACTGCAATTACAACATACAGTTTTGCACTCAGGTCTCCTTTGAACAGTGGACTAGTTCAACAAACAGATTTCATATTAAACCATAATGAACTTTCCTTTACTTTTACACGATCCATTGTTACCCAGATGAGGACGGGTTCCCTTCTGAGTCTGGTTCCTCTCAAGGTTTCTTCCTCTTAACATCTTAGGGAGTTTTTCCTCACCACCGTTGCCACTGGCTCACTCAATTGGGATAAATTCACACACTTAAAATCTGTGTCCTGTGTTTATATGTTTCTGTAAAGCTGCTTTGAGACAATGTCCATTGTAAAAAGCGCTATACAAATAAAATTGAATTGAATTGTATTTACATGTACATGTGTTAAACAACATAAAACATAGAACCTTTTGTTTAAGACCACCTGATTTTTAGTCAAGCAAAAGTATAGGAACAGATAAGTCTTTAAGTAAATTAAAGTAAAAATTTTTGCATATCCCTTGCTTGCAATAACTGCATCAAGCCTGTGACTCATTGACATTACCAAATTGTCAGTTTCTTTTTTTGTGATGCTTTTCCAGGCCCCTACCACAGCCCCTTTGTTTTGTTTTTGTTTTTTTGGGGGTTTCTCCCTTCACTCTCCTCTTCAGGAGGTGAAATGCTGCTCAATTGGGTTAAAGTCTGGTTATTGCCTTGGCCAGTCTAAAACCTTCCACTTTTCCACCCTGATTAAGTCCTTTGTCATGTTGGCATTGTGTTTTGGATCATTGTCTTGCTGCATGAAGTTCCTCCTGATTAATTTGGATGCATTTCTCTGTAAATTGGCATACAGAACATTCCTGTAAACTTTCTCCACACTTTGGCTTTTCCATCACTTCGGTCGAGGTTCATCTCAGTTCCAGAACTTTTGTGGTTCATCTCTGTATTTATTTGCAAATTCCAGTTTGGCCTTCAGGTTCTTACTGCTGATGAGTGGTTTTCATCTTGTGATATGGCCTCTATATTTCTGCTCTTGAAGTCTTCTTTGATTGATGGATTGTGATACCTTCACCCCTGTCCTGTGGAGGTTGTTGGTGATGTCACTGACTGTTGTTTTCGGGGTTTTCTTCACAGCTCTCACAAAGTTTCTGTCATGTCATTTTTCTTGGCTGACACATTCTGTATCTGTTGCTCAGTACACCAGTGGTTTCTTTCTTTTTTAGGACATTCCAAATTGTTGTATTGGTTATGCCCAATGTTTTTGCAATGCCTCTTTTCTCAGCTTAAAATGGCTTGCTTTTCTCCCATAAACAGCTCTCTGATCTTCATGTTGGTTTATTATTTTTAACAACAAATGCAGTCTTCACAGGTGAAACTAAAGGCTAAAACCAAGAGTAGACTTTCAGAGACATTTAACAACCAGTCTAACAGGACACACCTTGGTGACAAGAAACCCCTGTCAGTCACACGTTCCAAATTTTTTTTGGATTTTTTGGGATAAAGTGGTAAAGTTACATAGACTGCATTTTAACCAAAATTCAAACTATACCCGCACACACACACACACACACACACACACACAGACTGTTCTTTTTGTTCACTTTTTTTGTCTGAGTTTATCTTTTTTTTCCTCACAACTTGACTAGTGAAAGTGCACAGCTAAAAATGGCCTGAGCGTCATTTACCACCGACTTTACTGAGAACTTTCATTTTATAGCGATGTTATCTGTGGTCATATAGTAAATCAGTGACAGCAGTTATGTGAACAGATCAGCAGGGAAGATAAAATATCAGATGTAAAATTATCAAGTCACACCACAAGTTATCTTGTGATGTGATGAAGTGGAGTTACTGTTACCACACCAAAGTTGATTATCCCCCAATGATTTATTTCTTTTATAGCACACCAATTAACCAATTTCTTATTTATTTATTAAATAATGATGCGTCATCTTTTTTTATCCATTTATAGTTACATTTGCAGTAATGTTATGGAACATCCACAAAACAAGTTAGTTCCTGTTATTACTTACATTATAATAGCAGTTATAAGCAGTCATTAGCTCACCAGCCTTTCTTGTTTCTCTCTCATAAAGTTTAGAAGACAAAAAAATACAGCATGAAGGTTACCAAGGAACTACAAACTATACTAAACTAAACTCCTCTGTCCTGAAGACTTTAAAGTTACAGCTTTACCTCTGACTGTTACAAAGCACTGACACTGGAGACTCCTTCCATAGATGTTAAATAAATGTCTCTTTACAGAAAATATTATGTAGAATGTCCGTCATATATGTCTGTGGTGAATGAGTTGTTACTATAGAAATGATAATGTTTTAAAACGAGGACATTAATGTAAACCTGTGATCTGCAGCTGTGCTACTGGGAGAGCCGATGGTATAGAAAATTAATCAACACTTTCTGACCAATCAGAATCCAGAATTTAACAGTCCTATGGTATAAATTATAGTTATATGGTATATGCAGTTTATACAGTTCTTATGGAATATGGTATAAGTTACAGTTATAGAGTCACTTTGTTACTGTACCTAAGTCAGGATTTTAAGTAACTTTACTTGAGTTTTTCTTTCACTTTTGACCTTCGTTACATTTTCAAACATCACTGCATTTCTCTTATTATAATATGTTTGTAAAGTCATATGGGAAATTTTTTGCATCAGACATCATCAATGAACAAATCTAAATTTTAACAGATGTGACAGCAAATGAGACCTAATACCATGATCATAATCTATCTGCTGCTATGTACACTTTGTATGTGTATGTTTGTTCAGTTAGTTTGTATGATCAGAGTTATTATCATACTAGCTATAATTGAATGATTAGAAATAAAGCTGTTGTTGATTAGCCTTAGCTAATTTTTTTCCACACATTCCTTGGCTCATTTACCATGAGGAACTGAAATCAGTGAATGATTTAAAGCAGACGTATTTTTATTTTGTGAATAATTTACTAATATGTAATCGTACTGTTACTTTCATGCTTAAAGTAAATTTAATTGTTTATACTTTACCAGAGTAAAGAATGTGGCTACTTTTACATTGCTGTAGGAAGTGGTAGCTCAGTGATTAAGGTGTTGGTTTACTGCTCAGAAGGTTGTGGGATTGTTGGGCTCTTGAGCAAGGCCATGAACCTCAACTGCTCAGATGTATGACTGAGATTAGTGTCTGAATTTTTTATGAATAAGGCGTCTGCCATTATCCAGATAAAAAAAAAAATACTGTAATACTGTAATACTGTAAAATAATGTAATCTCTGGTTATTAGTGAAAATAAGCATGCATAATTTTTTTTCTGCTAAAGTGCAGAAGTTGTGACATGAATGAACAATTTATCCTTGCTGGAAAAAACACATTTTCAATTCAATTCAATTTTATTTATATAGCGCTTTTTACAATGGGCATTGTCTTGAAGCAGCTTTACAGAAACATATAAACACAGGACACAGATTTTAAGTGTGTGAGTTTATCCCAATTGAATGAGCCAGTGGCAACGGTGGTGAGGAAAAACTCCCTAAGATGTTAAGAGGAGGAAACCTTGAGAGGAACCAGACTCAGAAGGGAACCCATCCTCATCTGGGTAACAATGGATTGTGTAAAAGTAAAAGAAAGTTCATTATGGTTTAATATAAAGTCTGTTTGTTGAACTAGTCCACTGTTCAAAGGAGACCTTAGAAGCAACCGTAGTCTCATCAACCACAGTGAGTGTGTCCATCTGGAATTGGAGTAGATGAGCGCTCCATCCAGAGGTAGGGCATCCGAACGGATCAGGCAGGTCTGGAGAGCAGAAAGGATTAGAATCTCTAGTATCTCCATAAAATCGTGTGTGGCTCAGCAGAAGGAGAGAGGGAGAGATTGTTAGGACTGTGCTTTGCATAACAGAAAGTCTACTCATGGTAGGCTTGAGTAAACAAATATGTTTTAAGCCTAGACTTAAACACTGAGACTGTGTCTGAGTCCCAAACACTAATTGGAAGACTATTCCATAACAGTGGGGCTTTATAAGAGAAAGCTCTTCCCCCTGCTGTAGCCCTCGCTATTCGAGGTACTGTCAAATACCTGCACCTTTTGATCTAAGTAGGCATGGCGGATCATAGAAAACCAAAAGTTTGTTTAGATACTGTGGCGTGAGACCGTTTAGTGCTTTTTAAGTCAATAATAGTATTTTATAATTAATGCGTGATTTCACTGGGAGCCAATGCAGTGTTGATAAGATCGGGTTGATGTGGTCGTATCTTCTGGTTCTAGTTAGGACTCTAGCAGCTGCATTCTGGACTAACTGGAGTTTGTTTATGCTCCTACTGGAACATCCAGACAGTAAGGCATTACAATAATCTAGTCTAAATGATAGACTGGAGTCAATAATCACTCCAAGGTCTTTTACTGCTACACATGACGAAACGGAAAGTCCATCCAGAATTACTATGTAATCAGAAAGCTTACTTCTAGCTACACGCGGTCCTAGTACAAGTACTTCTGTCTTATCAGAATTAAGTAAAAGGAAGTTAATAAGCATCCTCCATCTAATGTCTTTTACACATTCCTCAACTTTGTTAAGCTGCTGTCTGTCGTCTGGCTTTGCTGAAATATACAACTATGTATCATCAGCATAACAGTGGAAGATAATTCCATGTTTACCAATAATTTGACCTAGAGGTAGCATATATAAAGTAAAAAGCAGTGGGCCTAAAACAGAACCTTGTGGAACACCAAATTTAACCTCGGTAAACAACAAAACAAACAATAGAAAACATGACAGAAATTCTAATGGTTTACACTACAAATGCCATTACAAACCATCAGCTAACCATTACCATTATAGGTCCTTGGTATCCACTAGATATAACACCACCAATAGAAAGCAACAAATTACCAGTAGAGACCCACAGGGACCATTACGGTTTCCATTATAACCAACACAATTCCCTTTATAACTATTAAAACCATTACAAATTCTATGAGGGGTTCTATTGATTTTTTATTTATATTTTGAAGCAAATATAAATATGTTACACTGACTCACAATCATAATCAGCTTAGATAATAACACATTAAAAATGTTACAAACCACAATAACCTTAGTTAGATGTTTGACTGTTCCCTTTATTCCTGTTATTAATCACACTAATTACTGATTCAGTCATGGGTATGTTAAAGTCTGGTGAACTTTTTGAACAAACATACACATTATTCTCATTTTAAAATTAAGAGCTTTGGTCATGCACAAATACCACAACCTGCTTGTGAACGCAGTGCCACCTGCATCCGCAATTTCCCATCAGCCTCCACACAAGTCCACCGCAGTCACGTGGCAATGCTTATATGCGCCCCCTTCTGGAAGAGCTGTAAAGTAAAAAAAAAACAAAAACCAAAAACCCTACTGTAAAATGGTCAGCAGATGTCAGTGACACCTAAATAAACTGCCAGCCTCTCAAAGGAGTCTGATCTGTATATAGAAATAAATATTTAATAGTCACTTACACTACAGCACTGCTGAATTCTGATTGGTCAGAAGGTGTTGATTAATTTTCTATAACAGGAGCTCTGACAGTAGTGCCAGCTGCAAATCACAGGTTTATATCAATGCAGTCGTTCTAATATGATATAGTTTCTATAGTAACAACCTACACAGGGGCGTGTATGGCAAACGCAGTACATAATCCAAGGCTAATAACAAAACTAATGAAAAAACATGTTATTTATGAAAAAAAGTGTATAATAGTCGATGTGAAGTTTTCTGCATGGAGACATTTCTTGCACATTTATGGAAGGAGTCTTCAGTGTCAGTGCTTTGTAACAGTCAGAGGTAAAGCTGTAACCCTGACATAAGAAAGTCTACAGGACAGAGGAGTTTACGCTTTGTTTCTCTGTGACATGGCAAGCTGCATTTAAAAAAACAACAAAAAAACAAAAACTTATTCACTTAAAGTGAGCCAAATGTGTGTGATCTCTTTCTGATTGTAGAAGCACGCACTTTGACACCAACAGTTGCACGACTTACTAGCAGATCCTTTAATGACATTTTGGGGTTCTTAAAGACTTCTTTTTGCATCAGACGTCTGATCTTGGGCTGAATTTGCTGAGACGGCCAGTCCTGAACAAATTGGCAGTCGTTTGAAATCATCTTCACTTGTAGATTATTTTCCTTACAGTGGAATGATGCACTGATGTGAGGTAATTTGGAGATCTATTTAAATCTTTTGCCAGACTCATAGGCATCCACAATCTTTTTTCTGAAGGCCTTACAGAACTCTTTAGATCTTGGCATGATGATACCACACACCTCAATAACAAAGGGAACACCAGACACTAGATATGAGAGGGGTATAAATAACACAGATTCCACCTGCACTCCCTAAGCAGGTTCTAATCACTGGCTCCCAATCTTGAACACCTGATTCTTATTTTATGGATTTGAAGGTGTGATAAATGTAGGGGTGTACTTACTTTTTCCAAGGTGATCTTTTTGTTAATTTAAATTGTGAAAATTACTACAAAATGTAGATTTTATGTCATTTGCTAGAGTGTATCAATTGAGAAAGGCACTATATAAAATAATAATAATTATTATAGTGCAGCTCTAAAATCTTCCTCTAATCCCAGTTCTCAATGACCCTAAATGTAGCCTAGCTCTTGTATACTCCAAGGATGAAGCTCAAAATAAAAGTACTATATACTGTAAGCAAACACATTTGCGCATTGAGACGTACAGGATAAACACACCATGGAATTTGGTCCTGAATGTCTCTCGTTAGAGTTAACTATGCAGTTTTCATTTCCAAGAACTTCGCATCTTTCAGCTGTTTGCAGGTTTTGGAGGTTGCTCTCGATAAACTGTATCTGTAAATATAAACATTACCGGAGACTGAAACACACTAAAAGTGTACTGTGAAATATGAAATGTAATATAAAAGAATCCAGAGTTCTGAAAAGATATTTACAGTTTATTGATGAATTTCCAGCAGGTTAATTACAGGCAATAATATTCAGAGCGTCGTTTTCAACTCACAGCATCACTACAGTGATTTTCGCATCGAATATCAGCTGTAAAAAAAAAACAAACAAACACCATACACGCTGGCTAATCATAGACAAACAAACAGGCATTTCAGAGATCAGACTAATCCTCATTAAAACCTGCTTCACACAGTTTCCATACACATGTATAAATGAGTAAAATTTCAGTTTCACTCTTTCTGGAGATAATCAAGTTTGATACATTTTTAATTCTTTTTTTATTTATTATTTTTTTTAACAGTCTGAACACACCATAACACAGTGTATAAAGACTGCCTTTAGACTACAGACATCTATTATTATTGTTGTTGTAAACCCTGCAATGTTATTTAAATATGATCAGATATGGCATGAACATCATGTTCGAGGAATCAAAGTGTTTCACTGTGTGACTCGGTACAGCAAATCTCAACTCTGATTGGTGCTCAGTGTTTTCTAGCAACCAATCAGTGCACTTTGTCTATTAATATATGCATTTTTAAGGGTCATCAGCAAATAGAGTTCAGGATCTCAGTGTTAAATGTTAATAACAAAAAAAATGGTGTAACTGCATGGTATGTCTATATTACAGCCATAGGCAGGTGAAGGAGTGTGCACTACTGTATCCAACAGCAGAGGCTTAACTTGGCAACTAAATAATGATTCTTACAGTAACACTAGACAATATAGGGTAATGTCAGTGCTGAAATGTATAGAAATGCACATGAAATGTCTCAGCACAACAGTAATACAGAGACTTAATATCAGCACACAGCTGTAAGTCCCTCTCTGTCTTTACTGAGGCATTTCTGTTGACCGAGCGCATGTGGAAAATCACACACACGCTCAGGAGGACAGCGGTCTCTCTGTGGCAGTGAGAACGATTTTAAGATGTGTTTAAAACCCAGCAGGAGTGCTGAAACCTATGAAACAAAGTGCACCATCACGAATAAATGTGCTCAAAGCAGACACGTGTATGTCAAGACTATAAGACCTGTTTAAAAACAGCAGGAATGGAGAAAGGGATGCAGACAATACTTGAATGTAGCACTCACTCGCGCACTCACTCGCGCACTCACTCGCGCACTCACTCGCGCACTCACTCGCGCACTCACTCGCGCACTCACTCGCGCACTCACTCACTGTGAGGGTTTGATGATGTGCATCATCTGGGCAGTGTGCAACAGGGACGGTGTGTGTGTGCTGGAGAAATACTGACAGCAGAGCCAGTCCTCAAGCTCCGTGCTCTTCTCGGGTTCCAGCGAGCGCTCGGCAAACTTCATCATGAGCAGTGCACGCTTCACATCCAGCCAGTTCAACAGCGTGTCGTGGTCCTTGTCCTTCCTGTTGTCAGTAGAGACGCGGTCGAGGAGCTCCCGGCGCGGCCCCCACAGCAGGCTCTGCAGGCCACGCTTAGCCTCTACAATATGGATCCTCTCGTCCGGGTCGGGACGCAACAGGAGACGGGCGAGGCGCTCCAGTCCGGATGAGTAGATGGAAATGGATGGGATGGAGGGGAGCTCCTCGATGCGGTAATGACGGTTTCGGAGTGATGGGACGGATTCGAAAGGGTTGGGCAGGTGCAGCATCTCGTAGATCAGTATACCCGTCTGGAACTCGTCGACCTTGCGGTACTGAGAGGCAGAGACGATCTCGGGCGCCATGCGGGTCAGCTCAGACCGCTGCTTCTCGTCCGTCTCACAGCGCCGCTTCGCTTTGGAGAAGTTGCTAATTAGGAGTCGAGGTAAAGGCTCGTGAGGGGTGGGGTCAGAGTTCGGAGGTCGTCTCTGGGGCACAAGGAGCATGTTTTCGAGGCAGAGGTCACGGTGAGTGACGCCATGAGATTTAAGGTGCTCGAGAGCATTACAGAGCTGCAACAGAAGGAAACACACGCGCCGCTCATACACCTCGGGATGAGAACGATGGAACGACTGATACTCGCTCACAAAGTCTGCAACACTCTGACTCGGCACGTCACGTGTGATCACCACCACACGCTCCTGTTGATCCGAAGGGGTGGGGCCTGGTGGGGAAGAAGGTGGGACTAGAGTCTCTTCCTGGCCAGGGAGCATGCTCAGAGGGACGCACGCGATGAAGTGACCACAGTCCTGCTGCAGGTTAAAGTGGGGTGGGATCGACTGCTGCACAGACAGACCAAACAGGTGAGACCGCCTCACTTCCTGGGTATGGCCTTTACAGATCTGCATACAAGACAGGAGACAGACAGACAAATGATTACAGACATCAAAGACTCAACAGAAGATCAGAAGTCATTTCTTCTTTAATTCTTCCCTTTATCATTGCTACTGTCTCATTCTGTCTTTTTGTCAGCCCACTTTTCCTCTCTGCTCCTCCCATCCATCCATCCATCCATCCCTCCATCCATCCCTCCATCTTTCTCACCTTCACTGCCTATTACTATTTTCAACACATTTTTCTCAACACTGTAGCTCATACACATTACACAGAAACTTGGGGTGTAATGATACACTCCTGTCATAATTTGGTTCAATTTTCAGAATATTTTGAACAAAATTATGAATGAAAAATTATGACCGAAAAGACTCCTTTTTTTTTTAAATTTCAGAATGTGTATTTTTGTCTCTATAAAAGTAAATAAATCAAACAGATGTTTAATATTGTAAACAAAATGTACTACAGGTTCACCATAACTTTTTATATATATATATATATATATATATATATATATATATAAAATTTTCAATTCTGACAAAATTTCTACAAAATCTCTCTCTGACTTTTGGAAAATGATCGACTGAAACATAACGAGCTCTTTAACAGCGTTTGAAGTGTCATTTTAACAAATAATAAAAAAACAGAGCTCCAAATTAGCTTCCGAGGCCTCTTTCTTGGGCAGTGTAGATTGTAGGGGCGCAGGGCTGGTGTCGTTTGAAAGCTACTGAAGTGCTCTTTTATAACATAGACCATGGTGGTATAACATTATAACCTATAATGTGTGCGTTGGTTGTTACAAGCCAGAGCTATCATTTTAACTCCATGGGTTGCGTAGTTTGGGACTTCTGGTGTTCAAACCGTGCAATTACATTGGTTGCATAATTAATAGAATGCACATCATTTTTATGATGATATTTTTAGATCATCATATTTTTTGCATCACAATGCGTCGTGTCATGAATCATCGTCACACCCCTAATAGAAATGTCTCGGAACACACTATCTGACCTTGACAGCGTAGGGTGTATGTGTGTCAGAGGAGCAGGAGGCGGGGTAGTATGCGGCGTCCCTGGTCACACACACGGCGCGGCTGCAGCTCAGTTTGAACAGACTCCACTCGTGCTCGTTGAAGAAGCGGTGTGTGTGTTTCTGAGTGTGTGTGAAACGCTCCTCACACTTCAGCGACAAACGGCGCACACATTCGCCGTACAGTCCACCCAACCGTGCGTACACACACTCCCGACTTGCCCCGCTGCTCAGGAGTGTCTGCAGAGACGTCGAGGATGAATATGAGAGCTGAGGAGACGAACAGGAAGTGACAGCGTGTCCTTTGACCTTCGTCTCGGTGTCAGAGGAGGTGGTGCGGCTCAGGAGCTTTTTCTCCGGTAATGGCGGGGGACAAAGACTCGGACTCGGGAACAGGGAGGGACAGGAGCGCTGAGTCGACTCCTGAACAGCTGCAGAGAGAGAGAGAGCGAGAGTGAGAGAGAGCACGAGAGAGAGAGAGAGAGAGAGAAATCTTTATTGATTTTAATGATAAAAGTTTACACCTAGTTCAGAATGTTAAAAGGTCAGCTGTTTATTATACTGGTCATGTGACTTCCGGACTGAAAATTTTTCAGTCTGTCTGTCATGCCAAAAACAGAGACATGATGGCTACATTATATGAGAACTGGAGAGACAGACAGACTGCCTCCTGTGTTACTGTTTAACAAGGTAACGCCTTTAACACAGCAAGAGATCTTATCAGGGTGTGTGTGTGTGTGTGTGTGTGTGTGTGTGTGTGTGTGTATGTGTGTGTGGTCTGTGTACACATAGTGAGACAGCACTGATGATTACCAGAGACAGAATTACACACACCTGAGAGAGAAGGAGAGAGAAAGAAAGAGAGAGAGAGAGAGAGAGAGAGAGAGAGAGAGAGAGAGAGAGAGACACACACACATGCACACACACACACACACACACACACACACACACACACACACACACACACAATAACTGGAAGGAAAAACAAATAGGGAATGAGACAAGGACAGGGAATGAGAATTACAGAGAAATAGAAAAAAGTTTGAGTGAAAGAGACAGAGGACAGAGTATATATGTGTGTGTGTGTGTGTGTGTGTGTGTAATGAGTAGTTTCGTGGGGATAAATGCCTGTGGTAAATGACAGAAACCGTTATTTCCTCTTATTATACTCTCATTATCTCTCCCCTTTCACCACCCCTCTCTAGTCTGCCAGAGTGTTAGAGAGCTAGTCCACTAGTCGACCCAGGGCACTCGGTTGTGAAGATGCAGTGCACTCACCAGAATCAGACAGAGCCGGCAGGCTATCTGAAGAAGCTGTGTTCATTTCCTTCAATGAGTGAGGGAGTGACTCCACTGATCCTCGCTGATCCAATTCCATACTGCTCACACTGAGCTTAACACAGGAGCTGTATACATACACACACACACACACACACGTTAAATACACAGCTTACCACATTAACACACACAGAACTTATGAAAAATGACTAAGCACTACACACATGCGGACATGAGCGTGGCTAATATGTATATTTTAAATATATTTTGAAATATATCGTTTCATTACAAGAACAATTCACTGCCTTTTTAATGTTCCGTTTTAACCTCGTCCTCACAGTACTGCTGTGTGTTGGTGTTTGGTGGAACATGATGATTCACTGATGCCAAACACCATCAAAAACAAACTGTAAGCTTTTAAACACTTATTACTTGATTTTTTTTTTTTTAGAATGAAATGACGTTAAGCTAGATAAAAAAAAAAACAACAGTCTATAACACTTACTTGAAACATAATAAGAGGTCTCTCTTTTGTCTTTCTCTCCTTTCTCAGTCTTTGTCTCCCCCCCCCGTCTTTGTAGGTCTTTCTCTCTTTCTGTCCCTCTCTCTCCACATAACTAACAATTATTTTCGTAATCGGATGGGGGGGGGGGGGGGCAGGCAAACTCGTTTATTTAAAATAAAATCCACAAACTGAGTGTTACAAATATAAACTTCAGACTAAAACTTTACACAACTGTTTGTCCAAGTATATAAGACTGAAAAGAACCCAATACACACAGACGCACACCAGAATATATATTATTCATTTAGGACCGTAGATTAATTCAGTGCTTTTTGTGCATCCATAAAAAATAATGCATAAATACTTTTATATATATATATAAGTTTATATTTTATATAAGTTTATATTATATGATAGTATTTATGCATTACTTTTTATAAAAGGTAACGTTGACAAACAGTAAGCTGAAGAAAGTCATTTTCGGTGACTCTGGGTATTAGGCTAAAGCTAGCTGTGTCACATTACGTGCGTATGACGTCATGCGCCGTCGACTAGGAAGCGGTTTATACTTCCGGCTAGTAAAAAAAAAAAAATTGCTTGTGTTCCTTTTGAGATGTTATTACCTTTCTAAAATGTATACACTAGACGGTAGAGTACACAGTGCATAGTGTAAGTGTATAATACGTCATTTGGGACACAACTTAAGTATTTACTCTCCGAAGAGTGTTTTCAGAACAGAAGTAACGTAGTGACTAAATGCACCCCGTGCTGCGCGCAGACCAACTAATCCATAATGAGATTCGTTGACAACGATTTTCACAATCGATTATTATCGATTTCATCGATTAGTTGTTGTGCATTATTATGCATTATTTTCTAAGTACTTATGCATTATTCTCTTATGGATGCACAAAAAGCACAGAATTAAACTACAGTCCTAAATTAAAAATATTGCCCCAATCCGATTAATCGAAAAAAATAATCTCTGAAGTAATCAATTATGAAAATAATCGTGAGTCGCAGCCCTACAGTACTGTCACAAAGCTAGGGCAATTAGATACTGTCTTGAGATTTGGATGAGCGGGGTAACAAGAACACTTACACCTCCCCCCCCCCCCCCCCAAAAAAATCTCGTCCCATTTCTTTAACGCAGAAGGAGGGTTTAAAGGGCTAGTCTGAACATGCTGTAGAGCTCACAGCCAATCAGAAAACGTTGTACAGCTCACAGCCAATCAGAACACACTGTAGTGCTCACAGAATAAATCTGAGTCAGGAACACTAGCAGGTGTTAAGGCAGTGTGAGAGGATGAATGATTGGTGGTAAGAGGACACCACCAACTCAGTCTCATCATCATCTGCTGTTTGTTGTGAAAACACAAGGAGTTTTAACTGTCAGACAAATGATGAACACAAAACAGAGAAAGCAGCCAGGTGTGTAGTGAAGCGTGTCACTGCGTGTGCTGCAGAAAACACACACACACACACACGAGCACATACACATATATACAGCGTGTGTGTGTGTGGGTGGGAGTCACTGTGTTGCTGCAAAACACACACACACACACACACACACACACACACACACACACACACACACACACACAGACACACGTGCACACATATAAAACATGTTTGTGTGTGTGTGTGTGTGGGGGGGTGGGGTCACTGTATTGCTGCAAAACACACACACACACATACAGACAGACTTAAGCAGACAGACAGACTTAAGCACACAGACATGTGCGCACACACACAGCCAAACAGACACACACACACACACACACACAAACACAAACAAACAGACACACACACACAGAGCCAAACAGACACACACACAGAGCCAAACAGACACACACACAGAGCCAAACAGACACACACACAGAGCCAAACAGACACACACAGAGCCAAACAGACAGACACACACACACAGAGCCAAACAGACAGACACACACACACACAGACACACACAGAGCCAAACAGACACACACAGAGCCAAACAGACAGACACACACACACAGAGCCAAACAGACAGACACACACACACACACAGACACACACACAGCCAAACAGACACACACACACACACACACAGTCAGACAGACACACACACACAGCCAAACAGACAGACACACACACACACACAGAGCCAAACAGACAGACACACACACACACAGCCAAACACAGAGACACACAGCCAAACACAGACACACACGCACGTACAGAGCCAAACACAGACACACACACAGCCAAACACAGACACACACACACAGCCAAACACAGACACACACACACAGCCAAACACAGACACACACACACAGCCAAACACAGACACACACACACACACACACACACAGCCAAACACAGACACACACACACACAGCCAAACACAGACACACACACACAGCCAAACACAGACACACACACACAGCCAAACACAGACACACACACACAGCCAAACACAGACACACACACACACAGCCAAACACAGACACACACACACAGCCAAACACAAACACACACCTACAGCCAAACACAGACACACACACACACACAGCCAAACACAAACACACACCTACAGCCAAACACAGACACACACACACACAGCCAAACACAGACACACAGCCAAACAGACAGACACACACACACACTCACATACAGCAAAACAGACACACACACACACACACAGACACAGCCAAACAGACACACACACAGACACAGCCAAACAGACACACACACAGACAAACAGCCAAACAGACACACACACAGACAAACAGCCAAACAGACACACACACAGCCAAACAGACACACACACAGACAAACAGACACACACACAGACACACAGACACACACACAGACACACACACAGACACACACACAGACACACACACAGACACACACACAGACACACACACACAGCCAAACAGACACACACACACAGCCAAACAGACACACAGCCAAACATACAAACACACACACACAGCCAAAAAGACACACACACACACACACACACACACACACACACAGCCACACACAGCCAAACAGACACACACACACACACCATTCTGTTTAAATAGTATAAAAATACAGTTACATATTGAACCTGTAATAACAAGGAACTCATTCAGATCTAATTCAGACTCATTCAGAGTGTGTGTGTGTGTGTGTGTGTCATGGGGGGCATGGATTTGTTCAAACAAACAAGAAGACTCTGTGTGTGTGTGTGTGTGTGTGTGTGTGTGTGTGTGTGTGATTATCTGCCTATAACCATGAACACAGTCAGGATCATCTGATCAGCTAAAAAGAAAGAGATGGTGTGAGGGAGAACTGAGCTCCACATTAATGACCTTTTTCATTCTCTACACTGCTGGAGTTTCTGCTGCTATATTACAGTTTAATACGCGTTAGTGCTCACGTTACAGTTTTACCTCTGGACTGTTACAAAGCACTGAATCTCAAACTCCTTCCATAAATGTTAAATAAACATCTACAAGGAAAAATTCACCATATCATCGATAACATGCCCTTTTTTAAACATCTGTTTGTGCCAAGTGTCTGCCATACAAGTCCCTGAAAATGAGCTGTTACTATAGGAACAATGCCATAGTATATTTATATACGCTACTGTGTAAGTTGTTACTATAGAAACTATATCATATTAGAACGACTGCATTAATATAAACCTGTGATTTGCAGCTGCACTACTGTCAGAGCTGCTGTTACAGAATCTAAACTAATCAACACCTTCTGACCAATCAGAACCCAGAATTCAACAGCACTGGGTGTAAGGATAGCATACACAACATACACAAATTCACACGTGAGAGCTCAACATCACATGTTTTTCTCTTTTCTCTAGTCACACGGATATGCTCCTTACTTTCAATTTTCTTGGTTTAGAACATTTCAAAATGAGCTCAGTGCTTAAAGTTTAACCCCAAATGCCAAAATAAAGGATGTACAGAATTTATTAAGCTGCATTGATCTAATTCTGTAGACTGTTTTTCTCTTTGTACTTTGGTGCATGTTTATGAATAACAGTGTGTCATACAGAGCCAGAAACCACATTAGCAAGTCTGTTTGAGACACTGAGACATGCTAAACTGAAGGCTATAAGAGTAACTTGGTAGCTAAATTAGCATCAAAGTGCCAGTATACCAAAAAAAAAAAAAAGAAAAAAAAAGCAAGCTTCACAAAGAGAAAACATCGCAGCTGACACAGAACACAGTATAACAGATAAAATAACTCTGCTGAAAGTGTTGATTTAAAGGTGGTTCTTACCGGTGGTGTTTTTTGGGTGGAGGCAGTGGAGGTCTGGGCTCACTGCTGCTGCTGTCAGATTTCATCTCGCCTTCGTTCTCACTGGGACTGTTGTTTCTCTCATCAGTGCCAGGCGTAGAGTCACACTTGTCCTTCCATTCTCTTTCTGTTTTATTCTCCTCCTCCTCCTCCTCCTCCTCCCTTTTCTCCTCCTCAGCTCGAGGCTCTGAGCTCCACAAGCTGCTCAGCACTGTGGAGAAAAGTTATTAAAAGTTAATCAGTGCTGCAATATAAATCACACTACATTTCTAAACTTACCATGTTAAAGGTACTACATGTACCCTCATACACACATATACACCCCATGAGCATTTTTACCTGGACAGGAGGAGTGGGCGTCACCCTGAGACAGTTTTAGGGGCGGAGTCACGTGGAAGTTAAGCTCAGGAAGAGGAGACAAACTGGACGTGCCGAGTTTTGGAGAACGTGAGCTTCTTTTAGGCGGAATGGGTGGGCTTGCTTTGGTCTGCTTGGACAGGCCTGTGGACACTGGGGTTGTTCCCATGACGACAGGGGAAGATGGCCAGTTGAAGACAGGGCTGGAGGGGTCATCAGGGGTCCTGGGGCTGAAACGGAGCCACTGAGTGCTAACGGCAGAATCGGGGCTGCTCAGGTAAAAGGTGCAGTTGTTCTTCTCCGTGTGGGCGGCCATGACAGTGATGGTCGCCCTTTGACCTTCCCCATCGTCGTTGACCTCGGTGATGACCTCAGCATTTCGGCGAGGACGGCATTTCCGCTTTGAGCTCTCAGCATAGACTGGCTCTGACTGAATCGTGGCCAGGCCAGTCAGCGAGTCTGTACTGCTGCAATGTGAAAACAAATCCGACAGACTGGCATTATTAAGGGATTCCGGGGTTGCCGCGGGTGATGAAAAAACACTGAGTATCTCTGTGGATGCACCATTAACAGTCCCGTTTATGCTTCCTGTAGCTGTGTTTGTTTTCACCTGCACTTCCTGTTTATGATTATGTAAAAGTGAATCACAGGAAGTGATGTAAGTGCACTTGGGTGTTTTGGCCAACTGTGGACTTAAGTTCTCTTTTAGACCAATAGGATTGCGGCATTCCTCCTGCACGATAAACACACAGCCTGTGGTGGGCGGGGCTTTAGGAGACACAGGAGTCCTGCTGGAATAATCCAGCTTTGTGGAAATGCCATTCTGCTGCACCACATCCTTCAGAGCTTTACTGCAGCCGTTACTGTCGATGTAATGAGATGACAGATCCAGAATGTTCTTCAGTCCAGTCGGGCTCTTATGGGCCTTCAGAAAAATAAACGAATGAACAAATAAACGAAACAAACAAAAAAAAGAATAAAACAGCTTTGTCATACATTTCAAGAAAGTTTTTCACAAAGTGTGCAAGAACTAAAACAGGATGAACAATTAACAATAAAGCACTTACTATCAACACTTCTTTCAAAATATTACATTTTATTCAGTAAATAATCTAATATTTATATACTAAATACTATCATCATTCAGCAGAAAATTAAAGACATCCATCAATAAATTAATGTGTTTTGTGCATAATAATAATAATAATAATAATAATAATAATAATAATAATAAGTTTTATTTAAACATAGCTCCTTTCCACAAGCTCAAGGACACTTTACACACCATCTACATTTAAAAGGACAAAGTACATTAATATACATTTTTACAATGGGGAATAAAACATCAATGAGTAATAGACAGATAGTGATGAGTAAAGATGTTTTAAAGATACAAATAGAGGAGTGATCACGGAGGCTCTGAGGTAGAGAGTTCCACAGTTTAGGTGCAACTACACTGAAGGAACTCCCACCGAAAGTGGATAGACGAAATCTAGGGACAGACAACAATTTGGAATCAGAAGAAGGAAGAGTGCGTGCTGGTGTGTACAGAAGCAGCAGATCACATATATAACGAAGTGCCAGATCATTGAGACCTTTGGATGTCAGGAGAAGAATTTTAAACTTAATATGGCATGAGACAGGCAGCCAGTGAAGACTAAACAAGATGGGAGTAAAGTGTGCAGAACGCTTGGTGTTAGTGAGAACTCTAGCTGCAGAGTTTTGGATGTATTATAATCGGGCAGTAGTTTTAGCTGGTAGGCCAGTAAAGAGGGAGTTACAGTAGTCGAGACGTGATGATATGAAAGCATGACCTAGTGATTTTGCTTGCTTCCCAGTTTGGTCAGATTTCCATCAATACTGACACAAATGTCAAAATTTCTTATAAGTGTTTGTGGCCAAGAAATCATGATCTCCGCATAAAGAATTTATGCGGAGCCAAGAATTTATGTGGCCAAGAAATCATGATTTGTCCGCATAAAGAATTTCAGTGCAAAAAAAAAGTAGTTGTTAGCAAATATAAACTAACCATATTAAAATGTGCTGTGTGTAACATTTAAAAGTGTTTCTAGATACAGGAATTTGATGAAGAGACCTGGAGGAAAATATTTCCTAAACACACGTCTGCTGGTAAACAGGTACTTAATCTCAAATTTATTAAAAGGATCTAACACCAGTCTGACCACTAAAACAACTGACGGGTGAAGTGAATAATATTGATTATCTCATTAAAGTGGCACCTGTCAAGGAGCAGGATATATTAGGCAGCAGGTTAATGGTCAGTTCTCGAGGTTGATGTGTGGTAAGACGGAAAAATAGGTAAGCGTAAGGATCTGAACGACTGTGACAAGGGCTAAATTGTGATGGCTAGACGACTGGGTCTAAGCATCTCCAAAATGGCAGGTCTTGTGGGGTTTTCCTGGAATGCAGTAGTTAGTACCTACCAAAAGTGGTATTTTTGGTACCAGGTGAACCGGTGACAGGGTCATGGATGCCCAAGGCTCATCGAGTCCAGGTATTCATGTGGATGTTACTTTGACACATACCATATACCTAAACATTGTTGCAGACCAAGTACATCCCTTCATGGCAACGGGATTCCCGGTCATGTGCCCTGACACACTGCAAAAATTGTTCAGGAATAGTTTTAGGAACATGCCAGAGAGTTCAAGGTGTGGACTTCACCTCCAAATTCCCCACACCTCAACGCCTCTGTGGGATGCGCTGGACAAACAAGTCCGATCCATGGAGGATCCACCTCGAAACTTACAGGACTTAAAGGATCTGCTGCTAACATCTTGGTGCCAGATATGACAGCACATCTTCAGAGGTCTTGTGGAGTCCATGCCTCGACGGTTCAGAGCTATTTTGGCAGCAAAAGGGAGATCTACACAATATGGCTTTAATGTCATGGCTGATCAGTGAATGTTTAAATGCCAATCACATAAGGGCACATTTTTCATTCCGTTTGGGATTGGGTAAAGAAATTTAATATATTTTTAGTTTTCCTTTCTAATATAATATTCAAGTTTTAATGAATCATTGTATATACTGTTTAATATACCATTTTAATTGTGCCCTAAATTATGATACAGTGCCCTCCACTAATATTGGCACCCTTGGTAAATATGAGCAAAGAAGGCTGTGAAATGATTTTTTTTTTTTTTGTCTTTATTGTTTAACCTTTTGATATATTGTTTAAAAAAAATTCACAAACATACTCTGCTCTCATGAAGATCAATTGCAAACAAAACACAGGTTTATCACAAAAAATTTTTCGTAAAATATAGGTGTGCAACAATTATTGGTACCCTATGAAGTCGTATGAGAAAACTATATCTGAAGTATATTCGCTTATATTTAAAAAATTTTTAGTACACCTGGGTGACTAGGAACAGGAAATTGTTCAACCATGACTTTCACAGGGGTATAATTATGAGGTAACACATAGGCCAAATTCCCTTAGTCATTCATAACAGTGGGTTAGACCAAGGAATATAGCTGTGATGTGCAGCAAAAGGTTGTTGAGCTTCACAAAATGGGAAGTGGCTAGAAGAAAATAGCAAAAGCATTGACAATGCCCATTTCCACCATCAGGGCAATAATTAAGAGGATGGTTCGAGTGGCCACAGCTGGAGAATTGCAAAAGTTAGTTGCGTCTTGGGGTCAGAAAGTCTCCGCAACTATACTCCGAAGTCACCTACATCACCACAAGTTGTTTGGTTAGGGTTTCAAGAAAAAATCCTCTACTCTCATCCAAAAACAAACTCAAACATCTTCAGTTTGCCAGACACTACTGGAACTTCAAATGGCATCGGGTTCTATGGTCAGATGAAACCAAAATAGAGCTTTGGCAATAATCACCAGAGGTGGTTTTGGCACACACCGAGAGATAGCCGTATAAAAAAGTACCTCATGCCCACGGTTAAATATGGTGGTGATGACATTCCTCTTTGAGATTTTATTTATAAAATGATGTTCATCCAGTAATCAAATTATATTTACTGTATTACTTACACTAATCATGAAGCCATCAGTTTTTGAGTACATATTGTTCATTTCATATCTGGACCCATTAAGCATTGTCCTCTAGTCTGTACACGGCCCCTTAATACTTTTTAAAAATCCTGTACACTATCTGAAATTAGCCCCGCCCTAACACAGCGGTCAGATTTTCAAAACGAAATTCACAAAATGATGGTAGTTTCAATAGAGGAGATCGGGGTCAATTTAGGTGCAATTATGCTTGTGATTTTCCTGGCAACCAGAAGTGAGACTGAACATTAAACTGCTTCTTTAATATATTTCCACAGAGATCCACATATACAGTGTATAACTGAAAGCAGAGTTCCAATTCGACATTTAATGAACTTTTAGTGTGACTGGTGAGTTTTCTCTCAAATACCTGCTGTGCGTTCATGGTAAACTCTGCTGCCATCTCAGTGGTGTCCAAATTCATCATGGTGGGCTTGACCGCAATAGTGGGCTTGATATAGGGCGAAACTGAGGTGCCTTCATCCTCCTCTTGGTCCCCGCACAAGCTCTTCCTGCCTTTAGCGTTGGCGTGGGCACTACGTGGGTGGAAGCAGTTCTTACAGGATCCCGGTTTCCACACGTGCTCTGCAAACTCACTGCACGCTGACATTTTATGCAACGAGCTTCCTGGGCAGGATGTAGCTCCAGGTTACACGTGGCTGAAGCCAGTGGAGCAGACAGAAGGTTGACTGGTCATGCTGCGTATAAGTGTGTGACCTCAGACACCTGAGAGGAAATAAAATAAAAGCAGGAAATTCAACCTGATTCTACACATAGCAACAAAATCTGAACATAGTAGCTGTTAATAATAGAGCTGCAACCAAACACAACAGATATTATTAGTAGAGTGTGTGACTTGTGAGGGAGCATTTAAAAACTCACATGACTAAAGTTATACTCTAAACACCCAAAGCAGCAGCACAAAGCCTGTTTTGTTCTCAAAGAGCCACTGAACAGAGGCAAGATTTTTCATTTCATCCATTTATTATGATGCAGGAAAGACTTACTGAGACCAGCGTGATAAAATTAAATCATTAACAATAACAGAAATGATTATATCAGAAAGTAGAAACAATTCATTATTTTAATGAATAATAACATCCAAAACAAATGTACACTAAAATCGGAATCTCGAATAAAAGGTACAGCCATTATAAAATCCAAATTTATTCTAGGGTCTAATAAGATTGAATTAAACATGTTAAAAATACATCATTTTTTAAATTGATGTATGTTTAAAACAGTGCTTTGCTTGAAAACAATAAATATTACAAAAGCGCTAACAAATTTTTTGAGAATAAATTTAGGGATAAAATTAATGAACGGTCCTTAATCACCTGGATGTGCATCAGCAAACGCTGGGCAGATTAAGAACTGGTGTTAGTGCCTGATGTGCTGCTAATGTAGATCACTGCGTGCTTTTTAAAAATAGCGATGGTAAAGGAGGACGACATGATGGATGAAATTCGTTCATTTTCCAGGGTCTGCTATTTAAGAATATTTGAATAGACCAAAATATACATATATTTTTTTTACATGTTGATGCATTTTTGCTGGACCGGCCTAGAAGAGGCATTTTTGCTGACTGACTGACTGACCCCCAGTTTACAGTGTTGGAATGTGCATACGTGAGGAGTTTAGCTTCACTTAAAAACTGGGAATATGTGGATGGTCAGAATTAAGAGAACACGTTACGTACAGTTATTGTAAAAAAATATTAAGAGTCTCATCGAAATGTGACTTCATTAATTACTAGTTTGAATTTTGAGGTTTGAATGAGTACGATCAATTGGCGTAGTAGTAACGTGATCCAGTTACTTTAGATAATTTCGTGAGGACGTTAGCACTGACGGGACGAAATAACTATAGTATTAAACTAACGTGATTAAAGCAGTGAGGCGGTAAGTTTCATGGCCTCACTAACCCAGTCACCTGGGTTTGATCCTGGGGTGAGTGATTTCATTCAGGACTTTTAAACTACGTGATTAAATGGTAATGGTTAATGGTCTGCACTTATATAGCGCTTTTATCCAAAGCGCTTTACACTGTGTCTCAGTCACCCATTCACACACCCACACACTCACACACCAATGGTAGCAGAGCTGCCATGCAATGTGCTAACTTGCCATCGGGAGCAACTCGGGGTTCCGCGTCCTGCCCAAGGACACTTTGTAATCCATTCACGTGGAACGGATGTACACAACTGAATTAAGTAAATTCAGTGGGGTTTCTTTCCCCAGTGCAATTTCAATCTTGCTGTCTTACCAACACCTACCTAATATTGTGTAGGTCCCTTTTGTGCTGCCAAAACAGCTCTGACTCGTCGAGGCGTGGACTCCACAAGACCTTTGAAGCTGTGCTGTGGGATATGGCACCAAAACGTTAGCAACAGATCCTTTAAGTCTGACACCTTTATAACCAGCATTAACGTTTAGCTCTTCGGGCTAATCTTCGCTCCCCAAGCGCATCAGTGAGCCTTGTGCATCCATGACCGTGTCGCTGGTTCACTGGTTGTCCTTCCTTAGACCTCTTTTGATAGGTACTAACCACTGCATACTGGGAACACCCCACAAGACCTGCCGTTTTGGAGATCCTCCGACCCAGTCGTCTAGCCATCACAATTTGTCCCTTGTCAAAGTAGCTCAGATCCTTACACTTGTCCATTTTTCCTGCTTCCAACACATCAACTTTGAGAACTGACTGTTCACTTGCTGCCTAATAAATCTCACCCCTTGACAGGTGTCACTGTAACGAGATAATCAATAAGATTCACTTCACTCGTCGGTGGATTTAATGCACGCTAACCAGAGGATAGCGTGCTCGTACTTCCAGGTTGACTGTGTTCATGCTAAAATTTTAATATATGAAGATTCGATTTCTAGACTTTACGTGGTGGAACAAGTAGAAACAATTTAAAAATCAGTCAACATTTTATTTTTTAAGAATAAGTTTTAGATATGAAAAAAAAAAAAAAACAAAACCCAACAACAATAATTTCCTTATTTTAGTCCATGCCGAGGAAAACGAGCTTAACCTCCTAGCACATTTACACCAGCTGCTTGGTCCAGGCCTAGTCAGGGTGAACCTGTCCGGCATCGTTCTTCTGCTCGGTCTCGTGTTTAACGTTCGGAAGATGAGAGTCCTCGTGTTGGGGCAGGTTTTGTCTCTGAAGCACCCTAGTTCAGCGCAAACGTCAATTCCACATCCAATAAAACATTCATGAGGCGTCTCACTGGAGAACGTAGGCATGTTAGGAATGTGTGTGTGTGTGTGTGTGCGCATGTGAGGGGGTTATGGACTCACACCATGGTGAGTTTCACACCACAACGCTGAGGTACAAGGTCAAACAAACACACACACAATTCTAGTGGCTCTCATAATAAAAAGGGTTAAACACTCACACCAACACTTACACTTTTTTCCCCACTGACACACACTATGTGTGAATTCATTTAAGGTGAAACAGTGAAATTAAATTCATTTTATGTTTTATAACTGTGGTATAGTGTTGTACTGACACATCCACACAGCCCTGTGCTTTAGGAGGATAAAAAAGGACTTCACCTTTGTCCTGCTTTTAGTTTCATCACAGGAAGTCAGGTTGTTAGGCGACTCCACCCATTACACACACACACACACACACACACAGACACACACACACACAGCAACCCGATAACCAGAGAAATGCAATCGCTTGTTTGCTGTGGGGTTTCTGTCACGTGACACAGGATAACACTTTACATTCAGCTGTCTGGTTCTGGACTTTGTTTGGTGTTACCGGTATTATATTAATGCGCTTGTTCTAATAAATGATTTTTCTACTGGAACAGTTCAGCCACAGGGACTTATATAGTTGGACGCTCCACACAAGCAGATTTAAAAAGCGTGTAGTTGTTGATATTGCGGAGTTTTCTGTTTGGGTTGTTTATGTAACATTTATGGAAGGAGTCTCCAGTGTCAGTGCTTTGTACCACTCTGAGATAAATCTATAACTTCAGGTTTTCCGACATGGGAAAATCTTCAGCACAGAGGAGTTTACACTTTGGGGTTTTTTTTTTTTTTTGGTCTTATTAACTTCAAAAGAGAGGCTAGTGGAGGTATGATTATAACTATAACTGTAAACGGATAAAGGGTATGATGCGTCATTCTTCAATACATTAATAAAGAAATAAATTGTAATTGTTGGCAAATTCCTGTGGTGTAAGAAAAAAATAAACCACTTTGAAACATGCTGCTATAGGAAAGAAATATTTATTCCTGTTTTACTGCATCTGTAGTGTTTATTAACAAACAATTTCAGCATTAAAGGGATAGTTCACCCAAAAAACCCCCCAAAATTTAAGACTTTATTCACAAAATATTTCCACTTCCACAGAAACCTCCGATGCACGCTCACAAGAGAACCACAGCACGCATGCGTGTTGTGTGGACAACGTACATCGGAGATGTAGATATGTGAAGATATGTGTTGCGTCAACACGGCATGCCTGCGTCGTGGTTCTCTCGTCGACGTGCGTCAGCGATCTACGTGGAAGTGAAGATATTTCGTGAAAAAGGCTTATTTTTAGGGTTTTTTTTGCGCACACAAAGCATTGGGAATAAAATTGGGATTAAACCACTCGAGTCACATGGATTACTTTTACGATGCCTTTATGAACCTTTATTCAAACCCAGAGTTCGGGGTTCAAATCCCGGCCCCGACCCCACCCCGTGCTCCGGGAGTTTCCTCCGAGTACTCTGTTTTCCTCCCCCAGTCCAAAGACACGCATTGTAGGCTGACTGGCCTTTCCAAATTGTCCGTAATATGTTCACACACGTGTGAATGTGTGTGATTGGCACCCCCTCCAGGGTGTCCCCCGCCTCGTCTCCCGAGTTCCCTGAGCGACCCTGTTAGGAAAAGTGGCATGGAAAACGGATGGATGGAAATGAATACCAACAATATTGAACAGCTTGTTTTCACAATATTTTCTCCATGGTATTCTTAGTCCCTGACTTAATGAACTCCCACGAGGATGTGTTTTAAACCGCGACTCTGAAGCACTTCTATAACTCTGTCTGGATAAGGGCGTCTGCTAAATAAGCAATTTAAACTCAACAGGATAATCCATATATACAAGTGGAGTGGATCCATGCAAATTATATGATCTGCAGTCGAGGTTTAAATAGATTTAGTCGTCTCATGTGTAAATGTGCACACACACACACACACACACACCCTCAGGAGCAGATTACAAACGTTTTTCTGAATTTATTTAACGGAATTTCAATGAACAAATTTCTTGTGCAAATGCTCGTACCAAAAGATCGGTTCATTGATAAACGAGGCCCAATGTTTCAGTCGAGACAAAAAAAAAAAAAAAAAAAAACTAGCACAGCAGTGTTCGAGTGCTGCTGAGCCAAAAAAAAAAAAAAAAACTAGCGTGCTAATTGGTTTAGCTCTGGTAAGCAATACCGTGTACTTCTGTGAACGTTTGATAACCATCATCCATGATAAAGATGAGAACATGCTCAGAGCAGCAGCACAGGTAGCAATATAACACGTTTACCGCAGTACCGGATTAAGGAGTTTACAGCACAGTCGTGGCCCTGTGCCGAGAAACAGAGCTGCTGAACAGGGATTCAGGGCGAGTCCAGAGGGAGGGGGTGTGAAATTTTTGGGGAGTCGCAGTCAGACACAAAAGGGAAGAGAACCACTGGAGTAGGGAATGCGATCGGGTGAAAACGATTAGACAGCAATAGACAAAAATGCATTTTGATCTGTATTTTGAAAAAGCCGACAGTGAGGTAACTGTCCAGTCATACACCGTGACTAAGCATGAAACTGTAACTAGTACACAAACAGTCTTTACTGTCCGAAAAGTCATTCACTAATTATGTTTTCAGAAAAAAACTGACACCTGATGATCAATATTATAGTGTCAAGGCTTGAAACTGCAACCATTTTGGTCGCATATGCTCCCGAAATTTTATCTGAGCGACCTTAAAATATACCTGGGAGCATTTGTGTGAGTGAAAATAATTGTTCTGGTGCGACCCGTTTTCATTTCTCTACAAAACGTTCACTAATTACTGCACAGTGTGTGCCTGCTGAGAGCCGATAGTGACCGGCCCACTGTTCTATCCAACGTTACACAACCAATTAAACTTCATCTTTACATTCTTAACTTTAATGCAGATTTTAGATTGGTTAATATTAGCAGTCAATCACTCCCTTTCACTGCGCTCCGTCGTCACGTGACGGGGAGATAACTAGCGTGCTGAAGAGAGAAGATGAAAAGAACACGGAGAGATTTCTTTTATATTTCTTTTGTATATACACACACACACACACACACACACACACACACACACACATACATATATATAATGTGCATATATATGTATATATAAGAGATGCACCGGTTAATCGGCCGATAGTTTAAAAACATCCGGAGATCAGGGCCGATTATATCCTGTCAATCAAGAGAGGGCGGGAAAACACATCGATTTCGTGCTGTGTAAAGATGATGTCTCTTGTGTGGAATGACGACAAAACTGCAGTTTGTAAGCTCTGCACTGCTAAAATTTTACACCGGAAGTGAGCAGCAGCGAAGCGGAAGTTTCGGCGTTGAGTCTAATTCCCCCAGACCCGCCCCCCCTCCGCACTGCCCGCTTGACCCTCGCACTGAATTAAAGTGCCAGTACACCGTTGAAAGATTTAAATGAAGATGAGTTGACAAAAAAAGTATATTTTATTTATTTATATTTATATATATGTATATACCTCACAAACAAATATATATTTGCAGTGTATTTCATATCCACTTAACGTTAATATATAAATAAGTTGATATTATATATTACCAGTTTGATGTTTATGATGAAGTAGAAATGCTTTTGTTTGTGGAGAGCGAATGTGAGACTAACAGGAGGTTTTTTAGAATTCAGTCAATGTTAATATGAATTAATAATATTCAATAAGTTAATAATCTTACTTCAGAATTTAGTTAATGTGTTAATGTTAATGTAATGTGTTTTCTGTTGATGAGACCAGTTACTGTGAAACAACTTGCTGAAATGGAGAGAATAAAGTTTTTATTTGCATTTCTTTCAAAATTTTTTTTATGAATTATTATTAATTTATAAGAAGGCAGAAAAGGCAGAACTATCGGTATCGGCCGATATCACTCTGAATAATCGGTTATCGTATCGGCTGAGAAATTTAGTATCAGTGCATCTCTAATACACACACACACACACACAAAATATATTAAACATTGTGATTTGAATGATGATGATTGTTTTTGAAACAATTATATACAGTTTATATTTCAGTCATATTATCTACTCCATTCTAAAAACCCACATCAATATTGCATCATGTGCATCATGCACAGTGAAAATATCTTCACGTATTTAACACTCCCTTCAGGATTTTGTGATCACAGAAATTAATGCAAAAATCAAGGAGACTCCGAAATATTCGCAGGAGCTTGCAAGTTTTCAAAATTACGGCAGATTTTCAGCAGATTTGGGCCAAGACGCGTCATGTGACGTCATCACAACGCACATTCAACTAAAGCGCTCTTCGATTCACGTGCGTAGAACATGAGTACAGATAAAAGGTCTCGTTTGCCAGCAAACATTACTGCGAAAGACCGTGCACAACTACTTTGAGCAAGTGCGATTTCTCCCATTCAAGTAGTTCAGCAAACTGCATCGCAAATTTAGAAAAAAAGACGCAGCAAAATCAAGCATTTTTGGCCACAACAATCACATAAGAACTCAGCGAAATCCTGTATGGACTACTTTAAGATACTGTATTATAGTATCAGATAAACTAATTTATGTAAAATATAATCCTGCATTACATCCTAAGTTGTAATTGCGTCATTTTTGACCTTGGCACATTTGCCAGACGAAGTGGGAAAATGGACACCCCGTGTTCGTATCTTGTTAGTAACAAGCTAGACAGCTAACTGGGATGACTGAAACGTTTCTTCTTCGTCAAACAGTGAACAATATGCAAACAATGTTTTTCTTTAGAAATATATCTTCTTTAAATATCCTTTATTTAAAGAAGGGATATTTGCTATACATGGTGCTGTACCTATTTTTGCATTACATTTTCCAGCTACAAAATCCATTATAAAATATAAAAATCTGTATAAACAAATCGCGTAATCTCCCAATTGCGTTATTTAAGAACAAAAAAAATTAAATCGTAATCGAGATTCATTCATAAAGTTGAAAAAAATAATAAAATCACAATTTTTTTTTTTTTTTTTGCAATATTGCCCAGCCCTACTGCATTATTATATAAAGTTCGGTTAAAGCGTGTCCTGTTCATAAGGAAATCTGTCCCTGAGGGCTGAGACAGTGTTTGTTCAGGAGACGGAGAGGAATGCAGCTGAACATCCTGACGTTAAGACTCCAGGCTCACAGGTCCAACACGTCAATAACCAACAAGACGAGACAAAGACTTGGCTTAAGTTACGGCGTCAGAGTGGGTTTCACTTAACCAATCACCAAGGTTGTGTGTGCGTATACACAGTAACAGCCAGGACCGATGTGTAATCACCTGTCATTTTAGTCAACACTCATTATTTAATTCACTAAACACACTTCTGCTCTTAACTCCTACAATATAGTGATGATGTGCAGCTTTAGTCTGGAATCATCTGCACATCAGCATCCTACAGAGCCACACCTCAAACACAGCATAATCAAATCATTACAGAGCTGTATCCAAACCAAAAACAGACTTTATTTTATATAAACCACTGATTCCAAACGTTTCAGTTATATAGATTTATAGCGTATAATGCATATACAGCTATATTCATTGTTAAGCGAGTGTAGCGAGAGCTTAATACTGTAATTGCACACATCATTATTCAGGCGTCAGGCGTAACTACTGCCTTAAGCACTATTCAGAAGTTGCACGAGAGTTACATATAAGGGGTGGAGGAGTTTGTCTAAGATAGAGGCGCGTCTCAATTCTGACCTTGAACTCCTTGAACTGTCAGACAGTTTGATGTAACCACAAAATGTCACGCTGAAATGTATGTTTTAGGAGGTATATATGCTGAAAATACTGTGGAATGCCATTCGAGACCAATATTAAATGCATAAATATGACGCAATTAATTAATTAGTCACCTTTAAAGTCCATGAAAAGGAGGACATCAGAGGAGTACACATCTTAATCATTGATTAATTCAACGACTGATTTTGTTTCCTGATAAAATTATGAAGGGAGCTGCAAGCAGAGCAGATGAGTGCTGGGTCAGCTTATCTTTCAAACTGGGTGCATGTTTATCATTACAGGAGAGGGATTTTGAGTTTAAAAATAAATAAATAAATAAACTGGCATTATTTTATTAATTCAACAAATCAAATGGCAAATAAAAAGTGCTATAAAATAGCCTATATGAAATGTACAAATAATAAATGCAGACATTATACATTTACTATAAAAAAATGAAAGGAAAATGAAAAGAAAACGCTTGTTCTAGACACGGTGGAAAAACCCAGTCTCCGATACACCTACTCAGTGAAAGTCTGGCAATCTTGGAGACATGAACAATACACAGGTGATTTTAACAGCCCCAAAAGACCCAAAAACCTAAGCAGCTGCATAACCTGTGTCTGAATATGAGGAATTTTTCCTGCATTAATATTGACGCCAAGTCTTTGGATTTAAGTCAACAACTATGAATAGGAATAGTAAATGACTCGTGTATATATATATTTTTTCATTATACTATAGAAACTGCTCCAGTGTTCAAGAAAAGAAAGCTAAATTCTCATTTCCTGCATTTATTCAGTGTGTAACCCAGTCTCTCTTGACGCCATACGTACAAAATCAAACTTCTAGTGTTCGTCTCAGTCGTGTAGGTGATTTTAATATCCTGTAGTAAAGCTTCTCCGAGTCACACCCCTTTAGTTATTACTTATTTTATTGATTACTTAACTGACTAAAGGTCATGGGGCTAACTCCATGACATCATCTCTGTGCAACACTAAACAAATACTGGCATTAATAATCCATATTTTGGGCATTATTAGCTAGCTAGCTAGCAGTTTCTGCTAAACTGCTGTACTAAAATGTATCAAAGAATAGGGTATGGAGTCATTTTGTTGCCAGGAACAAAAAACTAACATTACTAAAACAAATTACGATCATTGTTTTTGTTTTAAATAGCTAAATTAACAATGTGGTCCAAGAAAAAAAAAAACAACAACAACTGGATTAACAAATATGTCAAATGTGTCACTGCTAATCCTCATGCTAATTAGAGCGGTTCTCAAAAAGGCTTCTTTGGGTTCCTGAGCAGCTCTAGTTGAAAAAGGGTAGAGAAAAAGAAAAGATGACACACTTCTGCATCATTTCCTTTATAGACAATAACCGGCATGGTTCCTGCAGGAACAGGAACTCATCCAGGAACTGAAGCTCTGCTTTAGGCCAGTTCCTCAACTCTGCAGTTTCATAATGTCACTGCTAACACACACAGTTACACCTGATAAATGCACTACATCAAATCTCCAACTTCCTTCCTTCACAGTGCTGACAAAAAAGGGAACCATTTTAGCATCCAGCTCCCTACTCAGGGACACTACACAGGCTGTGTACAAACACAGTCACTGGTAAAATATTGGCTCCTACACCCTATATAGTGCACTATACAGTACATATGGTATGAAGTAAAAGCTCTAATCCAGTATGGAGCTATGCAAGACATAAATTCCTCCTTCAAATCAAGTTTGTGATATGATCAAATTGGTTCTTTAACGTGTCTAGTACACTTTATAACTGATATTTGGGATTAGGTACTCCTCATACAAGAACACTATATAAAAGGTGTAAATGTATGCAGGTTCAATATGCAGACACTCGACACTCAGCTTCCTGGAAAGTTTCCTCCATGCGGTGTGAGATAATGTGAGATAATGTGAGATAATGTGAGATAATGGATCCTACACCGTATGTACTGCACTGGATGTCATTTGAGATTCCGTTTCCTACATTAATGCACATGTTCAACAGGGAACCAGGCGATTTTCAGCTTCCTACTCCACCTCGAAGAAGTTTACTGAGTAGGGCATGTGAATGAAAGCACCCCTACACTATATTTAACCCATGTGGCCCAATCCATTTCATTATCAACTTTAATCAATTTATAAACTCGAACAGAAAAACACGTTTTGCTCAAAGAGCACTTCATAACTCAAAAGGAATGTTAATGAGACGTGGTTTAACGTGAAATTTCCCCGTATGTGGTTAAAAAAAACCACCCCAAAAATCTACACCCGTTTGAGAGAGAAAAAACAACAACACCAAAAACAACAACACCAAAAACAACAACAAAAACCACCGCAAACGCGCGTGACAGGTTTTAGGGGTGTTATTTTGATGGTAGACATTAAACAGCCAGGCTTTACCTCAGTTAAACAGCGCGGGTCTCTCCACACCCCTCACAGCCTCCACCGGATTTCCGTTACAATTTAAATCCTTAACGGTTATTTTTCTGTTTCGGGTTTAAAAATCCTCACGCGACAGGTTGCAGCGGGAGAGAACATGTGAAGCACGCGAGTCCTCTGATGTGTTACAGTCTCCGCAGGATCAGTCAGACTGAAGAGACCGCGAGCAAAGGGGCGGGGCCAAGAGGGAAGGGGTGTGGCTAACTAATCCGCAGGAGGGACATGTTGCCAGATTGGAGCTGATATTTTCTCAATTCCCTAATTCACTATATATCTATATCTTTCTATCCATCTATCTATCTGTATATCAGTTTTGTCACACACACAGACACACACACTTGTGTGTGCTTGGTGAATGTATATATACTTAGCAAAAAAAGGCCCTTTTTCAGGAGACTGTATTTTAAAGATAATTTTGTACAATCCAAATAAGCTTTACAGATCTTTATTGGAAAGGGTTTAAACGATGCTTGTTCAATGAACCATAAGCCATTATTGCACATGCACCTGTTGAACAGTCCTTAAAACACTAACAGTTTAGAGGCGCTAGGCGATTAAGGTCACGGTTACAATAACTTAGGACACTAAAGAGACCTTTCTACTGTCTCTGAAAAACACCAGAAGATAGATGCCTAGGGTTCCTGCACACCTGCGTGAACATGCCATAGACCTGCTGCAGGGAGGCATGAGGACTGCAGATGTGGCCAGAGCAATAAACTGCAATGTCTGTAATGTAAGACGCCTAAGACGGTGCTACAGGGAGAGAGGAAGGACAGCTGATCATCCTCGCAGTGGAAAATTACATGTAACTGTGTGTCTCCAAAGACATGATCCAGAACTTGCAGCAGATGCCTTGGTGGAAGAGTGCAGTAACATCTCACAGCAAGAACTGACCAATCTGGTACAGTCCATGAGGAGGAGATGCACTGTTGTACTTAAAGCAGCTGGTGACCACCAGATACTGACTGTAACTTTTAATATTGACCCCAACCCCCCCCCCCCCCCCCTTTTTTTCAGGGATTCATTATTCCATTTTTGTTTGTCAAACGGCTGTGGAACTTGTTCAATTTATGTCTCAGTTGTTGAATGTTTTTATGTTAATACATATATTTACACATGTTACGAAATTTGCTAGAAATAAAAACAGTTGAATGTGAGAGGATGTTTTTTTTTTTTTTTGCTCAGTATATATTACACACACATACTCACCAAGCATAGCTGAGTATGCACCATATGTACCATTTTGTTATAGAATTATGACTTTTTTCTGGATATATTGTTACCTGCCTGTGATAATTACTAACAGATTTATTTAGTAGCCTAATTTAAAACACAGTGACTCTGATGAATGAATCAACACTGTAAATCCATCAAGCAGAACCGCACATTCATGTTAATGCTCATGTTAATGTTCATGTCAGTTACATCCCTAGTAGATATATTATACAATGAAATAGTACAGTACAGTAGTATAATAATGTGTAGTATAGAACAGGTTATAGTATAATACAGTAGCTATAGTGTAATACAGTAAAGTATGAGAGGTCCAGAAATTATACATGATATAGTAGGTGGCACAGTGGCATACTGGGTAGCACTGCCAACTCACAGCTCCAGGGTCCTGTGTTCAACCCTGAGCTCAGGATGCTGTGAGCTCAGGTCTGTGAGTTTCACATGTTCTCTCCATGTTTGCGTAGGTTTCTTCCAGGTTTTATAGTTTCCTCTTACTGTCCAAAAACATGTATCTAGGTGGACTGGCTATGCTAAATATATTGTCCCTAGGTGTGAATGTGTGTGAGCATGGTGGCCTGCATCCTGGATGAGATCACCATACCACCTTGCTCTCATTACCAAGAAAACCATTCTGAGGTATTGGGGGAAAAAATCAACTACTATCTGCCTCAATATAAATAAAACACGCTGAAGTTGATTCTATCTGGAAACAACTCATCACTTACATATATCACTGACATATATCAGGACGACCGACAACAGCAAGACAGGACGAGTATCTAAATTATACAAGCAGCTGCATGCACACACAAACAAAATGATGGTGTTTTGGTTTGCTATTCTAATTACTATTAATAGTTCCACTACTTTATTATCTGTATTTGTATTTGTAATGATTATATTTCACTTTTATAAAAACAAATTTTAAATGTTTTTTTCTTTTCATCCTGCCTTTTTGTGTATTACATCTGTCACATTTCGTTTCTTTTCGTGTTTGTTTTCATGTTTATACCACGCTGTATGCTCCCACTTTATGGGATCTTATTTTGTGAAACATCTCACAAAGTAAAGAAAAAAAGTCAACATGTCAGGACATTATCAGGGATATTGTGTATCCCACCACTTTATTACTGTGCATGTTTTTATATCTTGGTGGGGACCAAATATCTCACAGTTTTGACCTTGTGGGGACATTTAGCTTTCATTAAAAAAAACAAAACGTGTTTTGTTTTTTACAGCCTACATGCATTGTAGGCTGATTGGCATTTCCAAATTGTCCTTAGTGTGGGAATGGGTATGCGAGTGTGTGCAGGATTGTCCTTTCGATGGGTTGGCACCCTGTCCTGATGTCCCCTGGAATAGGCTCCAGGCTCCCCGAGACACTTTGTAGGATAAGCAGTACAGAAATTGTTTGGATGGATGGAAGGTCCTCACACTGGTGGTCTGGCCTAAGTGTGAATGACCGTGTTAATATATGTGTGTGTGTTTGTGGTGCCCTGTGATGGTCTGGTGTCTTTGACTTGTGCCCAGTGTTGCTGGGATAATCCTCAGAATCCTAAAGTAAGACAAGTGTGTGTGTGTGTGTGAGAGAGAGTTTGACATGGGTCTGACGATGCATATTTGTTGATGTCTTCTTACTCAGAATCTTTAACAGAACCATGTGTAATAGAAAAACATGACCAGAAATTCGTAGCAATCACTCGTACGGAAAGTACCAGGAGGTTCTGCAAAAGCGGGCATGAAAAAGGAAAATAAAGAACGTGCTTCAGCATGTCAGATTCCACTGATAAATACTTCAGGAGACACAGAGACGTGGGAAAGTCAGTCAGAAAGCATGCACTGCTCCTCCTCCTCATTTCACTCTGTATTTTTGACTGGGCATGCCCCTTCAATCAGAAAAAAAGGCACATAACATACTGACTGACATGCCAAGTTTTAGTATATTTGGATGGCTAATGCTTGGATCCAAAACATTTCTAATCCGTTCTGGAAAATTAACTACTTGAAATGTTTAGTAGCAATTTTTATCATGAAACATTTCATGCTCAGGACAATGTTTCATTAATGATTTATTACAGTGTGTTTTAATGGCCTAAAAACGATTACAATGTCTGAAAAAGAGCTCTAATTAATTAGCCTCACTGAAAATACTGGGATCTATTAAAATACATGAATATACAAATTTGGAAACCGTCCATATCCCTCTGCCATTGCTAATTACCTAATATTAATAGCATTAGCTAGCTTAGGTGGTTAGCGAACTGATAGTAAACTAGTTTACATTATTCAGTGGGATTTCATCATCAAAGTCTCAAGTCTCATTTCCCCACTGATTTATTTAAATTCTAAATGTAAATTGCTGTTGCAGTGATAATGTTGAGGTCATTTAGAACTTTGAATGCTAAAGAGGAAAACTTTGAAATTTCCTAACTTCCTAAATTAATTCTATTTCTTATTTCCATATTTACGTACAACGTATAACTGCTTAATGTACAAGTTTATCCTGTTGGGACATGATATAACACCTCACACAAATGAATTTGGTTCCTTTGTTCACTCATTTTTCTTCCATGAGCTTAAAACCTGTTTTTTCTCATCAGCACTTTCTTTGTTAGATGTTCTTTTGACATGGCACTCTGACCTTTGACATTTGGAGTTAATAATTCAGTAAGTCTACCTTTCCTTTTCTTTGCTCTCAAAGTGAAGGATGAGTGTGCAGAGTCACGTGTTTAGGTGAAAAAAAGATAAAAGTAGGAACGAGTCAGGGATTCAGAAATGTTAAAGCTGATAGATAGATAGATAGATAGATAGACAGATAGATAGATAGATAGATTGATAGATATGTTAGGTGCTAATGCGTTTGGAACTTATGGGCCACTGTATTGAAACACTTGACTCAAGCTGATGCAGAACTGTTCTTAGGATGACTGAGGAAGTGGAGAAGGGGAAGTAGACTTAGGGGAAGTTTTAGAATTGAGAATGTGAGACATGAATCATGTCACAGTTGTAAATCAGTATTAGGAGTTTCTGCTCCAGTCCAGGGGGAGCAGTCCTTAGTGGTTAGCACGTTTGCCTCACACCTCCAGAGTTGGGGGTTTGAATCCCACCTCCGCCCTGTGTGCATGGAGTTTGCATGTTCTCCCCATGCGTCAGGGGTTTTTTCTCCAGGCACTCCGGTTTCCTCCCGCAGTCCAAAAACATGCTTGATTGGTAAGACTGACAAGACTGATTGGCATTTCCAAATTGACCATAGTGTGTGAGTGTGAATGGGTGTGTGATTGTGCCCTGCGATGGGTTGGCACCTGGTCCAAGGTGTCCCATGCCTTGTGTCCTGAGTTCCCTGTGATAGGCTCCAGACTCCCCCATGACCCTGTGTAGGATAAGCGGTACGGAAAATGGATGGATGCACCAGTCCATGTGTTTAAATATTTAAAATGATGCTGAGGGTTGGAGTTAGTGCTCACAGTATTAATGACAACATTAAAGCCCTCATGCAATTTAAAGCCTACCAACAGCCCACCATTAAAGCCCATCAATAGCGTAACAGCCAATAGTGTTTGAGATATACCACACCCATGCTGAATCTAAACAAACCTCACAGTAGCTTAGTGAACTAGGTAAATATAGAGAACAGTGAAGTATTTCATGACTTTTTCAATTGTGGAGGATTTCTCACTGCTATGTTTACCTATGCCTGTCTATTTTAACCAGGACGATATCATAGATGAGAAAATGTGTGTGATTTTCTTGTTACGCTGTATATTTGAGATGAGGTTGACCATAAGCTGTGCTTATACTGACAGAGAGTTGCAGGGTCATCACTGGGAAGCATCTGACATATCTGACAGAGTCGTAGACAATACACAGTGAAAAAAAAAACATATTTACTGTTTAATGAGCTGGTTCTATAGAGCAAGACAGGCCCCGGGGGTGGGGGGGTCATACATTCTATAAAGCATTTAACTGGACGAACAGAAGTCTAGTTCAGGATTAATCCATCCATCAATTTTCTGTACCGCTTATCCTACATAGGGTCACAGGGAGCCTGGAGCCTATCCCAGGAGAGTCGGGGCACAAGGCGGGGGACACCCTGGACGGGGTGCCAACCCATCGCAGGGCACACTCACACACCCATTCACACACTACAGACAATTTGGAAATGCCTATCAGCCTACAACGCAAGTCTTTGGACTGGGGGTGGAAACCGGTGTACCCGGAGGAAACCCCCGAAGCACGGGGAAAACATTCAAACTCCACACACACACAGGGCGGAGGCGTGACTTGAACCCCCAACCCTAGATGTGTGAAACAAATATGCTAACCACTACGTCCTCACATTTGTGTACACAATACTATCTACTGGAAGCAAAAGCTCTGAAAATTTCAGTGGTACATTAAAAACATAATTTCTCACTCCATATTCTAACTACAAATCTTTTGTGAATGATTATATTATATACAGACCTGTAACTATAACACATCTTTGGCTTGAATGCTCTGAGGAATGCAGCACACAGGAACTTCGAGGTCTTCATTTTTTTCTCCCTAGAAGGCTCCAGTTTCAAAAGGGAAGATCGGTAAAAGGAAATGGTAGAGAAGGTGGTCGAAGTGGTTTAAAAATAAGTGCCAGTGCTTCCTTTGTGACATGTTGTTCATCTTGAAGTCATTTTGCATTCTGTAGCGAAAACACACGAAAGTGTCAATGTTTAAAACAAACTGCATATTACTTTAATAAAGAAAGTGGAAATAAAAGGACAAAACCCATACAATTATTCAAAGCATTTGAAACTCTCCAAATATGAAAGAATTGTGTGGTCTGTTAGTCTTTGAGTCTTTGAGTGATTCAATTGTTCATACAGTATTGAGGAGATGTTAATGTGGGATTCTGGCTCTATTCAGGCTGATTAACACCACTATTTTTTTTTTCACTCATGCGTGTAATTGAAGCGTAAATCGCACAGAAATCCACTTTTGAATGTGTCTCCAAAACCCAGTTATTACTATCTATATATTCCATTTGATTCCCTTATAGAAAAATCATACACATAAATATGTGAACACGATTTCATCACATTATGCCCTGAAATGACATGTGAATATACATAAATAATGTACAGTACAGAACTCTAATAAGAACACTTCTCACAAATACTAGCATTTGGGGCACAGCTGGAATTATTTCACACAACTTCTCCTAACTTCTTTAACAGTATTATTATATGTACTGCATTCCATATGTGTGCTCCTCCTCCTCCCTAAACACACACACACACACACACACGCACACACATATATGTCACCAAAAGGCAGAGATTAGAGTTCAGAGTCCTGCTGTGTTTGTGCAAGATAATGGACAAAACATGTCCTGAAATCCCCACACTGAGGTATGTGTAACTGTATGCCTATGGGTGTGAAACACGATTTAAAGAGCAAAGAGGGAGCATCTTCCTTGTGTGTGTGTGTGTGTGTGTGTGAGCGCGTGTGTGCGCGTAAGAGAGAAGTGGGTGTCAGTTTCAGAGCTCTTTCCCAGAAGTTGGTTTTGGTGTTATAGAAATAGTTTTGTAAAAAAAAAATCCCCTAAATGTGGTTGTGTCAGTGTGTGTTGTTCGCTTATTTAGTTATGAGGCTAAATCTTTGTTATTATGCTAATGTAGCTAGCAAGTAATGGAAGTCTGTTTCACTCAAACTCTGTTCTGTAAACACATGCTCAGATATTCATATATGTCCTTCACACTTGTTGTAAAACATCACTGCAGTAAAGCAAATTGCATATCTTAATTTGTGATCAGACATTTTGTTGATTTTTTCTGAGTAGAGCTACACTCAACTATGCTTGACTAGCTTATTAGCTGTAGTTTGTATTTGTGTGTATTAGCCTACAATATGGCTGTGTTATGAATTCAAATGATTAGCAGTCATTTCCCACAAGATTAATAATAATAATTCATGAATAAACTCCCCGCAACCCTGTGTAGGATAAGCAGTACAGAGGATGGATGGTTAAATGGTTAGTGGAGCTAGTTAGCTCGATCTATCATTATTTTTAAAGAAGACTTTGAGTCTCAAGCCTCATAGTTTCAGTGCAAAACACCAAACACACACACACACACACACACACACACACACACACACACACCACTTTTCATTCACTAGAACAGGCTGTAGCAGGCTCCTTATAACTCACATTATGAAACAATGTGTTTAACTAATGTTTTGAAAGACTTAACTGTAATTGTGAGGGATTTGTGAACAGTGTGTCCTCTGTTATAACAGGGGAAAAGCAAAAACACACACTCGTCATTCAAGAGCACATTTCATAACTTACAGATCCATTTATTTATTTATTTATTATTATTATTATTATTATTATTTTTTTTTACATATTGAGTATAAATGTATGAACATTATATTTATATACAGGTCTGGTGGAGTGAAGATACTTTGGTAAACCTTGAATATGCTTTTGATGTGAGAACACACAAGTCATGGGACCACTGTTGCTAAGCAACTGAGAAACATGGACACAGAGCATTAACTAGCTAATGACTGAAACTATCATACTGAAAAAAAAAACAAAACAATAGAAACTGTAACAGAAATTTTAATGGATTCAACTGCAAAAACCATTAGCTAACCATTAAAACTATTACCATTTCCTTTATTGGTCCTTAATGGTATCCACTAGATATAACATGTCATAAGGCAACAAATTACCAGTAGAGACCTACAGGGAGCCTTACACCATTACAGTTTCCATTAAAACCATTACAATTCCCTTCATAGCCATTAAAACCATTACAAATTCTATAAGGGTTTCTTTTGGGTTTTTTCCAGCAGGGTAATATCTTCGCTAGCTATCATTTAGACATTAAGCCTTTTATACGGACAGGAAAAAGAGATGGTGAAATGGTGAAAATGTCAGAATCATCTGGAACATCATTTCCCTCATATGTGTTTGTAAATTAGTGAGAACACCCCATACCACTAAAAAAAAGATATTTTTAAGTTCAAGAAAATTAAGTATATGAAAAATGCCTCTCCTGCTGAAAAAAAAGATCCCAACAGAAACCCTCATAGAATTTGTAATATTTTTAATGGTTATAATGGGAATTGTATTGGTTTTAATTTAAACTGTAATGGGTCTCTACTGGTAATTTGTTGCCTTCTATTGGTGTTATGTCTAGTGGATACCATTAAGGACCAATAATGGCAATGGTTTAATTGGAAACCATTAGAATTTCTGTTATGGTTTCTATTGTTTTTTTCCAGCAGGGTCAACTGCTTGGCAAAAGAAAACATTCAGAAAGAAAAAAAATTGTGAGAATAATACTAAACTATTGCTTTATGCTTTTAGTTACATTCCTAATCGATTTATACTTTGCTATACTACAGTGATGTTGAATTCTCCAATCTGAAGTGTTTGATGAATTTTCTATATTTAGCGGCTCTGACAGTAGTGCAGCTACAAATCACAGGTTTATATCAATGCACTTGTTCTAATACGTCGTTGTTTCTATAGCAGCAACTCATTCACAGGAACTTGTATGGCATATAGAAAGAAAAACATCAAATAACTGATATGGTGATATTTCTGAAAGGATATGCTTATTTAACATTTATGGAAGAACTCTACAGTGTCAGAGCTTTGTAACAGTCAGAGGTAAAGCTGTAACTTGAAGTTTTCAGCCACGGGAAAGTCTGTAGTTTATGCTTTGTGGTTTCTCTGTAACATGACAAGATGCATTTTTTTTTTTGTCTAACTAACTTCCTGGAGAGAGAATAAAAGAGAGGCTGGTGATGGTATGACTGTTTTATGTTATAGTGTACAGTGGATATAAAAAAAAAGTCTACACACCGCTGTTAAAATGGCAGTTGTTTTTTTGTTTTTTTTGGGATGAAAAAATGAAACCAAGATAAATTATGTCAGAACTTTTCCAACCTTCAGTGTGAAATTACAATGTATAAAAATGAATTGGTAAACAATCAGAAACATTTTAGTTACCTTGTTGCACAAGTGTGCTAATCCTTTTATAACTGGGGATGTGGCTGCATTCAAAATGAACCAATCACATTCAGTCTCATGATCAAAAGTAATTATTATACAGCTGTCATCAATGTACTTGTTCTGATTAATTCCAAATAAAGACCAGGTGTTTCTGTAGTTTCTCACATCTTGGTTTCATCTGACTGCTGAAGCCATGGTCCGCAAACAGCTGACAAAGTCTATACAGGGTCTCACTGTGAAAAGATATCGATTAGGAGAGGGGTACAAAAAATTTCCAAGAATTATATGTACCATGGAACACCATGAAGGTCATCATCGACAAGTGGAGAAAATGAAGCACCACAATGACATTACTAAGAACAGGATGTCCCTCCAAAATTTACAAAAGGACAAAACAAAAACTTACCAGGGAGGCTGCCAAGAGACCTACAGCAACTTTAAAGGCGCTGCAGGAATATCTGACAAGTACTGATTGCTCCTTTTGTCTTGTTTTTACAAGAAAGAGTGGGAAAATGTTGCCAAGAAGTCAAGATGCGCTGCACTGATAGACTCTTATCCAAAAAGACTGAGTAGAGTATTAAAATCAAAAGGTGATTCAACTTATGCATCTAGGTTATTGTAAGTTTTTTTTTTACTTTTCTTTTTTTCCCCATTGAAGTTTCTGATTGTTTTTCATTTCATTTGTATACTTTGCAATTTCACATTAAAGGCGAGAAAAGATCTGACATGATTTATCGTAGTGCCATTCTTTTACTTAAAAAAAAAAACCTGCCATTTTATTAGGGGTGTGTAGACTAATTATATCCATTGTAAGCGATAACAGGAGCTAACTTGTTTCAATGAGGTTCCACAGCATTAAATACAAAAATAAACGGATAAGAAGCACGATGTGTCATTCTTTAATGAATACAAAGTTGTAATCGTTGGCAAATTGGTATAAGTGGTATAAGAAGAATAAATCACTTGAGGATGTGCTGTTATAGGAAGATAATAAACATCAGGGTGGATAACAGTAACACTGCTTCATCACACCACTCTGTTGCTGATTCTTTTCCTATAACAGCTTAAGGAGTGCTCCTTATGTATTTAATCTGACATACACATTATAAAGAATTTAACTGAGGATTTATTAATATTACTGACTATAATAGTCATTCAAACATATTATCTGTCTATTATCTTGTCTATCCTGGGAACAATAGATGGGACGCCAGTTCATTGCAAGGCACCAACATACACACACAGACACACACATTCACACACTGCTTCACACCTAGGGGCATTTAATGCCGCCAATCTGCCTACCTTAATATTTTTGTGGGGTGGGAGCAAACTGGAGAACCTGGAGGAAACCCACTCAGACATAGGGAAAACATGCAAAACTCAGAAACACAGACAGTAACCCGAGCTCAGGATCGAACAGGGAACCCTGAAGCTGTGAGGTGGCAACACTAATAATAATAATAAGCTTCTTATGCCTTATTCTTATTCCTCTACACTGATCTCAGCAGGTGTGTGTATGTCATGCTGTGTGATAGATTACTCAGTGTGTGTGTGTATATGTGGGTGAGTGTGGTACAATTTTCAAGGTCATTTGTTATTTATGATCTTTATGCATGAGTGTGTATCTGTGTGGTTTTGTCAAAAATCAAATTTTGCCAGTTTTTTTTTCTCTTTTACTTAGCATAAGTGTACTCTAATTCAAAGTTAGATTTAAACAAAGACATGTCTTTTCACCCTCACCTTTACCAAGGGTGCCAATACTTATGGAGCTGACGATACTGTACAGAGGCATGTTTTATTCAGTGAGCAAAGGTGATGACAGTAAAAATGACATGTCGAAACAGAATGAGAAGAACACAACTAAACACCAGGAAGGATGATACAACAACACAATGATAACATCTGGTTTTAACACACACACACACACACACACACACACACACACACACACACACACTCACACAGAGTGACTCATCATCTTTTGTGTGTCTGTTCTGCAGATTCGGAGTCACTGAAACTGCTACAGATCACATCACACACTAAATTACACTCAGGTGTGTGTGTGTGTGTGTGTGTGTGAGAGAGAGAGAGAAAGAGAGAGAGAGAGAGAAAGAGAGAGAGAGAAATACGGTTCCTTGAAGCATTAAACAGATAATATTTCAACTTGACACATATTTTCATGTTGGCAGTCCATGTTGGTGGTGTATATGTTCAGCTGAGTGCATGGAGATTAGTTTTAATCTCAGTGAGGTAGAGGATAGAGTAATTGCCATTCTTCTTAGGTTTAGAGTATGACGGTGAGTGTGTTAAAGCCATTAGCAGTCCAGTTACACTCCTGACACGTTCTACAGTCACTAACAGCAAAGCCAGATGGTGTGTGTGGAATGAACAGAGGACACGTTTTAAACAGATACGAATAAGAGGTGCATTATTCATTTTTTTTTACTGTCTATCATCAGTGATTCACTCCAGTAGCCTGACCTAAAGTCCAAAGGAAAAAAAAAACACCCATATTTCTACCATATTTCTGTACAAATTGAACTGAAATTCAAATATATCCTGCATATAGCTCACACAGACCACAAGCTGTGCATAGGGCAGCATATCTCTGCTGGGGTCTCCAAAAAGTAATCATTTATTTATTTAAAGATATATGAACTTATATTTCATTGCACTCAGTGTTGCCAACTTTCATTTAAAAAACAAACCTAGTGACAAATCTCCAACAGTTCATTGTGTACAACTTAATGTAGCCACGAGATGCAAAATCGTGGACATGAAATTGTAATGTATATAACGTGTGCGCAGGACGTAGGGGATTTTATCCCATTTTTAGTTTGCTAATTTGAAAATGCCATTGTTTTTGTTGTGTTCTCCTGTAAAGAAAACATGGCAACAGTTTGAAGGATAAGCTGACTGAGCACTCATCTGATATGCTTACAGCTCACTTTAAGTTTCATTCATAATTTTATCCATTAAAAATTCAGTCCTTAAGATAAGCAATAAATATTGGCACTGTATCGAATAGTGCTCCTCGTTTAAGTCGATATCACGCAAGAAAGATGGGCTTAACTTAAAAGTTCAAAATCGCATGGTACTGAGACGCGCTTCTGTTTCAGACAAACTCCATCCTGCGTACATAACTCTCACATAACTATCTGAATAGCATCTGAAGTCTGAAAAACAATGGGCCTTATTTATCAAGCTGGATACGAACGGATTTATTCGTAAATTTACACAAGAAATATGGTATTCATGAAAATAACGAAAAAAATAACAAACAAATAACGAAAAAACATTCAAACATAAAATCCACAAATTACGACAATTCGGTTAAGAATCCGGGGCAGTGTGCAAGTCAGATACTCATGAATTTAAAATAAAGTTAGATCCTGGAGCTGCTCGATGTGAACATGCATTACTCCTCAAAGTAGGCAAGATCTTCAAAACCAACTGGAGGGGAAAAGAAGGAAATGTGTGGGTGAGGAGGGAATCAGGAGGGGAAAAAATCTTCAGTGATACGGTCTCTGATTGTTTCTCACAGAAGAACCACAAGTGCCACTGCTTTGGCTCACTTCCTGTTTCCTGTTTCCTGTGAGCATCATGGCACTGTGACCTAAAGCAACAGAGAAACACACAGAAACTGAGTCAATATCAGGTGCTGGTCATTAACAGGCACCAACAGTTAACACTGACAGGTCACAGAACAATGCAAAGTCACTTCCTGGCATCCATCTGTCACTTCCCATTAAAGAACTGTTCTCTAAAGACAGGGTTTCCGTATAACATTCCTCAAGGACGATGGACAAAAGAAGAGATGTCCGTTAGATAAGGCAATGTGTAATGTGGAAAGACTGAGCGAGAGAGAGCGAGAGGGGGGGGGATATTAAATGTCCTAAACTTCTATAAGTATTAGATAGCATGTGTAATATTCAGTACAGAGATATTATCTGTATCCGCAGGAAGCTGAGAATTTACAGCTCAAAGCGTGACTCAACAGCTGAACAACTCACATGCTCTCTGTTCAGTTTCCTGTGGTTTTTTTAAAGCTCTTAATTTAGATTCAGATGTTCAGCCTGAAAAACCCCGATACAGCAATCTACACCGAAATCAACCAGGATCAATATTTCTACTCTTATTACAGATGCAGGAAAAACACATGATGCATTTCATTATGGAGCACCAGTGCTTAGAATTTTGCTGAGGACACGATAAAACACTGCCAGCTAGCAAAAAGGAATTCGATTGAAAAGCTGTTGGTCTAGCAATAAATGTTGACTTTTCATGAGCGGAAATACCTTCTAATTACTCATAAAGGAATAAAGTCAGGACGGATTACATTTTGTAATTTAAGTAAGATTAAAAATAACAGTTTTGGGTCGCTATAAGATCACTGCTGAGCAGATATTATGTGTATGGAGAAGCAGTAACTATAACGCACTGGACAGTTTAAATTGCCACAAAATGTTCTTTCAAAACACAATAAAAGCACAATAATTACCTTTCCTGAATCTTTGGTTGTACTGACTCGGTGGCGCTCGGGGTTTCTGAATTCCTACACTCTTACAAAGAATCTAGAAACTTCTTGCTGTCATTCTAGACCAGTGGTCACCAACCCTGTTCCTGGACATCTACTTTCCTGCAGGTTTAATCTCCAACCAACATCTAACACACCTGTTTTAGTTGTTCAAGAACTTTTTAAGGCAATGATTAGATGGTCAGGTGGGCATGATTATGGTTGGAGCTAGAGTCTTCAGGAATGTAGATCTCAAGGAACAGGGTTGGTGACCACTGGCTTAGAGAAACCATTAAAAGTTCTACGTACTTAACAACACAGTGTTTCTCTATGTGACAGGGCTCCAAGTAAAACAAGAGCCTTAGAACCCTTTAACTGCCCCTGAAATCACAATTGATGTTTCAGAGGTTTTTGTATCTGTTCTGTAGTGTTCTGGATACTAACAAGATACTACACTATATGGCCAACTCATCATATCACCCATAATTGCATTTTTGAACATCCCATTCAGGATTTAGTCCACATTTGCTGTTAGATTAACCTCCACTTTTCTGGGAAGGCTTTGTGCAAGATTTTGGAGTGTGGCTGTGGGGAATCGTGCTCATTCAGCCACAAGAGAATTAGTGAAGTCAGGCACTGATGTTGCGTGAGGAGGCCTGGTGCACAGTCAGCGTTCCCGTTCATCCCAAAGGTGTTCACTTGGGTTGAGGTCAGGGCTCTGTGCAGACCACTCGAGTTCTTCCACTCCAACCTTGTCAAACCATGTCTTCATGGAGCTCGCTTTGTGCACGGGGGCACTGTCATGCTGGAACAGGTTTGAGTCTCTTAGATCAAGTAAAAGGAAATTGTAATGCTACAGCATACAAAGACATCATATACAATTGTGTGCTTCCAACGTTGTGGGAACAGTTTTGGGAAGACTCACATATGGGTGTGATGATAAGGTATCCACATAATTTTTGCCCATATATTGTATATAGTGAAGGTGGCCCTGGAAGTGGTGGTGGAAAGGTGGATAGTGGACAAAATTAAGAGGATCATGGATAATAGCAAACACCCTCCATGCCACGCTGCTATCCGACTCTACAATGAGGTTGGGGAGCTATGTGGACATTGAAGACGATGGACATGTCTACTGATATTGCATACCCTACACATCTACCACACTGCATATTGCACAACAATTTTTCCATAGGGTCACTGCACAATCTTCCACACGCACTGCCACTTTACCTATGACTTTTCTTATGAATACTGTACATTTTTATACACACATGAACAAAATTGGGGACTGGTTGAGCGTGATCAACAAGTATGGGTACATACTTCTTATTCCTGCCCCCAAAGTCTCAAAATTCAACTTGATGCATGAGCAGAGTGTAGCCTGTGAGCGAGCAACAGCAACGTGTGAGTGTGTGTCACTGCTGAGTGGACGCAGAACAGAATGCATTTGCATCTGGAAACTTCTCTGCAAGCTCGGCTCACCATGCTCCTGAATAGCTTTGTGTGCTTGCAAAGCACAACAGCTTGCACACTATCTCTTACTAAACACACTCCCTAATACTGTTCTGCACACTCAGGACGGCCGCCTTCGCATTCTATAGCAATGATTAATGACTAAACCTCAGTCATCATTTCCGTGATAATGCTAAAAAATTGTGATGATTCATAATTAGGCTTGTAACTTATAGCATTATAAACTTTACGATAGTCCAAGTATATGGTTTCTAAAACCATATACTTTATCCTGCCCTGGAGGAGAGTCTTGCTCTGCAGTAGTAGATCAAAATTGTTAGCAGGAAACATGTTTTGTCTGTGTGTTTTTACCAATTTGGGGCTGTTCAAAACTGAAATACCACTTCTTCATAATGATGGAGAACGCAATTCCATGTTTATACACTGTTGGGGCTTCTATGTCAGTAAGGGTAAGTTGAAGGCTCTTTTTAACCAATTCTATGTTTTCCATATTTAGCTGTCGTGTTAAACTACTGTCAGGTTTGTTTAGATTCGGCAGGGGGGTGGCGTATCTCGAATGCTATTGGCTGTTGTGTAAATCAGTTCAACACAACGCCATTCAGACTTCCTGTTTCAGAAAGAAATACGTCAACATACAGAATCAAATCACAACTAAGATGCCATTCCATTGAGACTTTATCTATTGCTGTGGTACCAAAATGAAAACTTCGACCTCTGACTAGCACAAATCACCCCCTCAACTTGAAATTCCTACTCAAAAAGTTGGAAAGGTTTCCTTAACCCAGAGTTCAGCAAGTGATGTCAAATCAACATGGCTGCTTACAGTATTAACAGTAAACAAACTAGCTCTTCTTTGTTATCAATGAGTTGTGCTGTACATAATAGTATTTGCTTTAGATTAATCAACATACACAAATATTAGCTTGTTAAATCTATAACCTTGACTCGAGATACTGTTCTGAGGAGGATACATTGAGGATACATCATTCACCACCGTTAGCTTGCTAGATTTCTGCTAACAAAACAAACGTAGGTTTGACCACACAGTTGTTCCGACTTCCTGCTTCAGAGGTAAGTATGATACAGCAAATGTAAAGAACCACATGAAGAACGTTTGAGTGTAGATTGTCAGGTTACAGTGACTGGAAGCACTGGAAGTACATTTAAACTGCAGCACATTTAAAGTTTCTAATATCTCATCAGAGGTGGTCCTGTGGGAATCTGATCATATGAATAATAATAATAATAATAATAATAAGTCTATTTTTATAGCACCTTTCTACAAACTCAAGGTCGCTTTACAATTAGAAAGCAGACACAAATAACACAACACAGAATCTCAACAAAACATGACAGTGCAGTTAAGAGAAATGTAAACGTTATTATGGTTTTTATCCAGAAAAACTACAGCTCCCCCGTTTAGTCCTATTTGTTTAGAGGACAGTTTTGCCCAGATCAATATGGCGGACACACTGGCATATTGCAGCAACGGGCCAAAGCAGCCAATGCAGCCTCTATATAGGTCTATGGTTGTCAGTGTTCTGGTGTTGCTATGGTGATGACATTCATCAACACTGTATTACTCAAGAGTCAAACAAAAAAAAACCTCCGTTATCATACTAAACTCTGGGATCTATTAAAAATGGCTGACATAATTACAGCTGCAGGTGGAGAAACATTAAATGCACATCAACAATGTCGTCCTATATACATATACAACCTTATCATTATAGAGTAACCGCTGTGTGATATAGCAGCATGACAAAAAGACTATAACAAAAGTTACAAAAATAAATCAGTTTCACTGCAATAAAGTACATGGTACTCAAGCTTTATAACAACAAAGTGGAAGATTTAAACATTCAGAGCCACATATTGTACAAAAAGATGAAACAGATGAGGGAGGAAGAAGGGAACATCACTCTAGACAATGGTAAAATCCCCCCTCTCCAGTTGATTGACTTCTGACCCCCCTGAGGATCTGTCTGAGGATCAAATAACACGTGTGGACGGTGATCTCAAGGTCATATGGTAATTCCTTCTCTCACTTGTCTCTTTCTGAAACCGAATCTGTCTGTTCAGCTGAGTCAACACCACACTTCATATGCTCAGTCATTAAAGCAATGGATTTCTTGTGCATTAATTGTTTTCATTACAACACGGCGTTTGTGTTTGAAGTGAGTGTGTGTGTGTGTTTGTGAGTGTGAAAGGAAGTCTTAAATGGCTGTTCAAAAAAACGTTAAAAAGCTAAAAATTTGTTAATATAATCTTAAGGAAAAAAAGGTTTAGAAGCTATATATAGCTAGTATTATTCTCACTGGAATGCTAGACAAGCCAAGCCCACAAGCAACAACACTAATGGTTGCTACACAAATACAGGAGACATGTGTGAATATAAAGTTAAGGGTTCTTAGCTTCTTAAAAGAGCAAGGGTTTTACATAGAAATCCAGACGCACCAAAGTACATTATATAATTTTATAAAGCACATCACTGTTGAATTATGAATTCTAATGAATTTCCTATAACATGACAAACTGCATTTTTCTGTCTTATTAAATTTAGAGTGAGAAAGAGAGAGAAAAAGAGGCTATAATGGAAGCCATAACAGCTCCTTAAATTGTGTATGTTCCACAAAATTAAATGTAACTATAAATGGATAAACAGTAATTCTTTAATGAATAATTAATTGCAATTGTTAGCAAAGTGCTGCGGTAACACTCTCTCTCTCTCTCTCTCTCGCTCTTCCTTCCATTGTTCACATCCCTCAGTGCGCCTTTTAATCATTTTATTCCATGTTATATTTTCCTCCACATCCACATTTCATTCAGTCTGAGTGAGGCTGTTTTTCCTTCCGTTCATTTATATTTGCTCTCTCTCTCTCTCTCTCTCTCTCTCTCTCTCTTTCTCTTTCTCTCTCTTACCAATTTCGGTTTTCCCAAAAATGTTCTTATGAAAAGAATTTAATGAACTTCTTTCTTTCTTTTCTTTTCATTTTTTGCTTAGTTCTGGCAACTGGAAGAAACTGATGATTGGAAATGCACATATGTTACTCTTTCCCTCTCTTACATACACATACACCCACATACATGTGTCTACCAGCTGTATATAGATTTAGTATTTTTTGCTACAGTTATACTCCTTTCTGATTATATAAATTGTCACTAGATTTCAGCATCAGTGATCTCCTTGTATCATAATGAGGATCTCACTGAAGACCAGTACTTTCAGTTTGAGATTATTCACACATAATGTCAGTGATCAATGATATAACTCTTATATGATCCATATGTGATCCATATGATCATGTATAACTCCATCCATCCATCCATCCATTTTCCTAACCGCTTATCCTACACAGGGGAGCCTGGAGCCTATCCCAGGGAGCTCGGGGCACAAGGTGAGGGACACCCTGGACGGAGTGCCAACCCATCGCAGGGCACAATCGCACACACATTCACACATCCATTCAAAGACTATGGACAATTTGGAAATGCCAATCAGCGTACAATGCATGTCTTTGGACGGGGGAAGGAAACCAGTGTAACCGGAGGAAACACCCGAAGCACGGGGAGAACATGCAAACTCCCTGGACACAGGACACAGGCAGGATTCAAACCCCCAACCCTGGAGGTGTAAGACAAACTTGCTAATCACTAAGCCCCCTCATGTATAACTCGTGCACTTAAAATTAAAACCCATTTTAATACAGCAGTGTTTCTCACAGTCAGTCCTGTTTGACCATGTTAACGCCAGTCTAAACAGGACGTATCTTAAATCGCATGTTTCGGCACTATTCTAGACGATGTGTAAAAACCGCTGTATGAAATGTGAAGTCATGGACACTTGCTTTAACCGATCCCAGAAGCAGCAGGTCTCGTTGGAGAGACTGGAACACACAGGAACACACATGGAGCCCTCTGTTTCTATCCCCCTTCATCACATCTTCTATTTATCCACAAACCTGCTGTACCTCAGACATGAGTAATAAACTTTACTGTGATACTTATGCTTTTTATGCTATTTTTATGCTTTATTTTATTATATTTTTCATTCAGCTTTCTTAAAGTACAAAGTCAGCATGAGCAGCAGGTGGATGAAACACACAATCTAATCTGTGGTAAAGGCCGGAGCAGAGGAAGCCGGTCTCAGTTCAGCGTTTTAGAGGAATTTCCTCCTTTGTGTGCTTCAGTAACGCGGTGCGGCAGAGGAACGCTGTTCAGATTCATTAGTTTTGCTTGACTGCCAGAATTGCACTTCTGCTATTGGCAAGAATTTCACACTGGCAAGTGTATTTTTGGCAAAACATTTTCGCATTTCCACTCTAAAAAATACTGGGTTATTTTTTCTATCCAAGCGCTAGCTTGAGCCTTTTGGGTCATTTAATTGGGTTATTTTCTCAGTCTTGGGTAGTTTTGTGTAACCCAACCGCTGGGTTAGTGGCTGGGTCATTTTCATTGACAGTTGAAGCAATGCACTCCTCCCCCATCCTGACACCCCAGCCCAGATCCTTGGGTCAAATCAACTCAGCGCGGACTCAGGTGAAGGTGGTGGGTTTCACACGGACAGACTGTTAGATTTATTTGGAGAAACAACTTTTGTATCCATATATTTATCCATAAAACCATTAGTGTACAGTAAAAAAAGCAAAACGTGCGATAAAAATCCAGTTTACATCATATTAAATGCACAGCTATCTTCGTTAGCTTTGGCTTAATTGTTTGTAATGCCTTCTGGATCGTATATTGGTTGCTCAGTTTTTTGTTTTTTTTTAAAAAAAGTTTTGATCAAAATATGATGTTTTCGTCTTAAATACATGACTTATTTGAGCCATTTACTTCAAAGTCTGTATATAAACACTACTTTAGCAGCTCTAGCAATACATTTCTGAACACCTTCTTGTGTATAAATACAAGAGATACCATGCTGACATATTTGTTTATTATGTAGTATATTTGACATTTTCAAAGGGTAAAATTCAACCTGAAAATATTAACCCATTCATGAAATAAAATTAACCCAGCGTTTTTTGTAAAAATGAAACCAACATTTAGGTTGAAAAACCAACCCATTTTTTTGGGTTAAAATTAACAACCAAACTTGATGGGTTAGTTTAGCCCAAAATGTGTTCTGTCCTATACTTACCCAGCCGGTGGGCTAAAAAGAACCCAATTTGGTTTGTTTTTAACCCAGTGTTTTTTAAAGTGTAAGCTTTCTTGCCATAAAAAAAAATAAAAATAAATAAAAATCCCAACACATGATACATTTCTGGAATCCTCAAAGTGTCACTGTCTACATGTGAAGGAAAAAGATTTTCTATCATATTCTGAAGAGGCATACCCACTATCCATGCTTCTGTAAGACCACCAGCATTGTAGATGACCCCACAAATAACGCTGAAACCAAACTAAACAAACTCATATGTATGTATTCTATGAATTTATATTTTATACTCGAGCACAATTTTTTGTAAACACAATAAGAAAGTACCTCAGTATTTACCAGCAACCTTTTCTGAATTATGAAAATTGACTGCAGTAGCTCCACTACAGCACTGTGCCTGGTGGTGTGTGTTTTATTACATTTACAATACAGTCAAATCTGCCTTAGGCTATAATATTCAGCTATAATAAAAGTATTGCAGGTGGAAGTCCACAGTAATGACTCCTGAGCTTGGTGTAGCCTGAAAATGTGACTCTTAGACTGAACAAACAGCATGAAAAACACTCCTAAAATAACCTTCAGGCAAACTTGTGTGTGTGTGTGTGTGTGTGTGTGTGTGTGTTGCGAAGGTATAATAGACTTTCCTGTGAGGTAAGTGTTGACGTGAAAGCGTTAGCTAGCTGAGCCATGACCTTGTGATACTGTAAGAATATATAACAAAAACAACACTTCCTCAGTAAAACTCACTTTATTCAAAGAAGTATGTCTCACGGTTACTGTTTTTTATTTTTTATTTCACACACACACACACACACACACACACACACACACTCACAGGTAGATATAGGCTAAAACAATCGCAGTCAGTGCTGCCACCTTGTGGCTGGAACACACATGATCACAAAGGCCATAATTACAGCAGGGAGATGTTTTTCCTTGAACTCAACACATGGTGGCACTAAAAAGATTATTTAAATTTTTATGTTAAGGCTGGGGTGTCAAACTCATTTTAGATAACGGGCCACACTATTGTTAGTCGAATGTCAAATGGGCCAGAGGGGAAAAAATCAGTTTAGTGACAGGTCACTAATCAGTGATTACCTACAAAGTAAATTCTGAATGCAAATACACAGCACATGAATAAACAGCAATTCATTAGCAATGCCCATTCACACACTATGAGCCTACAGTGCAAGCCTTTGGACTGACAGAGGAAACTGGAGTACCCAGAGGAAACCCCCGAAGCACGGGAAGAACATGCAAACTTCGCACACACAGGGCAGAGGTAGGACTCGAACTCCGGAGGTGCGAGGTAAACATGCTAACCACTAAGCCATCATGCCCTCCTGGGAATCAACATCATATGCAAAATTAGTGCTATGAAACTCCTAAATTGATGTTGGCATAATCAAGAGCCACCACATCCGGGAGTTAGCTGTGGCACACAAATACGGAGGAAGCTCTGTTCGTGAGGGTCTTGGATTGACTACTGCTAATGCAATAGCATAGTGCTATTTCCTGTTCTGTCAGCTTGAAGCCTTAGTTTAGTCTTATCAGTCAGACTGCACTGGCTTGATATGATATGAGATGAGATGATATGAAGTCCCAGCACTGTCCTGGAGTCAGTTCACACTTCATGGTGCAAGCAGAAAGAAATGATCTGATATCATCATTTTGGCCTCGTTGCAGTGAAATTACTAAATAGAAACCTTTTCTAATCAAAACCAAGACACCAAATCAGTAAAGCTCTATCTCAGTTTGGCCTGTAGAGAGGATTTATTCTGCTGTCTTAAGACTGCACGGCCATTAATCACAGTCCGTAAGACTTTCAGCCAGACTCCTTTTAATTTCGAGTGGAAAGACCATTTTTATCATTTCCCAGCCTGAGAATTCGCACCAAACTGCTAAAGTACGTTTGTCCCCACATTCCACAAAAAAAAAATACCCCAGAGCGCTTCTGTCTGGTGTGGTGTGATCATTACTTGGTCTCATAAGCCAGGGGTTCACAACTGAAAATCTGGATGGCAGAGAACGGCAGAAGAAATTGAAAAACTCAATTTTCACTGAGTTCCATTTGAACTGTTTTCCATAATGTAGCTGCACAGACATTCTGATGGGGAACATCGTGCACATAGACGTGCAATACTTCTACAAAAGCAAATAAAAATATAATCACATCAAAGGCATTTGAATCACAGTTTTGCTATATGATTTAAATGAATGCATTAGCTGGCCTATATGTTGCTACTCATTCAGTTGCACGGCACGGCTCCGGATGGATAAAAAGTTAGGAGATGTTCCCTTTTAGCGATGATCTGAAATGCTTTTTACACCTTTGTTTGTGACTGCAATATGAACCGAGTCTTGTCAGCCGAAAATTGTTGAAAAGGGTGTAAAATATGCTGTACAGTGCCTTGCGTAAGTATTCCCCATTTTGTAGTGTTACAACCTGGAACATAAATGGACTTAACTGCAATAAAGTAACCCTTGACATTGAAAGGGGGAGGGGGATCAATAAAGCCTGCAAAATCATTTACAAATAAGGTTGCCATTGCATAAATACCCCCCCAATCCATCCATCCATGTACGGGGTGCCAATCCATCCTAGGGCACAATCGCACACCCATTCACACACTTCGGACCATTTGGAAATACCAATCAGCATACAACGCATGTCTTTGGACTAGAGGAGGAAACTGGAATACCCAGAGGAAACCCCTGAAGCACAGGGAGAACATGCAAACTCAGGAATCGAACCCCCAACCCTAGAGGTGCGAGGGAGATGTTCACCCCTATTAATGTGAAACCCCTAAATTAGCTCTGGTGCAACCAGTTACCATCAGAAGTCACATAATTAGTTGAATGGAGGACACTAATATGCAATTAAAGCGATCGTAGTGTAAATACACCTGTTTATTACAGAACATACCTAAACAAACTGCATCCTGAAGAACAAGAAGCCATCCAACAAATCCAGAGCAAAGTTCTGGAAAAGTATCAATCAGGGTTTGGTTATAAAAAAAAATCCTAAACTTTAACCATGCCACGGAGCACCATTAAATCCATTATTAAACCATGACACTGCCTAGAAGAGGCTGACCAACAAAAGTCAGTGACAGAGTAAGGAAAGCATAAGTCTGAGAAGCACCCAAGAGGCCAAGACTAACTCTGAAAAAGCTGGAGAGATCCACCGCTCACATAGGAGAAGCTGTTCACAGGATAGAAAATCTGGGCTTTATGGAAGAGTGCTGAGAAGAAAGCTATTGCTGAAAAAAAAAATCACAATAAAAAACATTTTACCCCTTATAATATTTAGAGGTGTTGTATAAATCCATCCATCCATCCATCCATCCATCTTCTTTACCGCTTTATCCTTTTCAGGGTCACGGGGAACCTGGAGCCTATCCCAGGAAGCATCGGGCACAAGGCGGGGTACACCCTGGACAAGGTGCCAATCCATCACAGGGCACAATCACATACACATTCACACACCCATTCATACACTACGGACACTTTAGACATGCCAATCAGCCTACCATGCATGTCTTTGGACTGGGGGAGGAAACCGGAGTACCCGGAGGAAACCCCCTATTGTATAAATCAAATTGTAATAATACTGATTAAATCCACTTCTATTCCTGGTCGTAACAGTATAAAAAGTTCAACGCAGGTGAATACTGTAACTAGACATTAAATATTAAATTAGTGCAAAATGAAAATCTTTTAGAGTGTGTGTTGTATTCAGGCCTTTTCAGTGGGGTGTGCTCTCTACCTTTGAACCTGTGTGGATCTACAAGATCTCCTTTTACCCTTTGTAGATCACCTTTAACCTGGTCTGGCAAATCAACAGGAAAATCAACAGCTGTTCTGTTGCCCTGAGCCAGGTGAGAATTCATGACTGATTCAAGATCAGTTCTGCCTGCTAATAAACACATGACTTATTCAGGATCAGTTCTGCCTGCTTAAGTTCATCAACAGAATAAATCCAATTATCATGAGAATACAAGATTATAATTCGTGAAGGCTTAAGCCTGATTAGGCTTTAATTTAGTTTTTTTTCAGTGTATGTTCTCCAGGCTCTCTTTTTTTCCCTTCTTATTCGCTCTCTAGGTCTGATTTGCTGCTGAGTGTCTCGGCAATCCCAGCATTCCACTGGCACTGAAACCTCAGACATCAAATGGACATTCCTGTTTGGTGATGCTACTTTAAAGAAACCAACCAACATTTCAAGGCTAGTGTATCATAATCTTTGCACACAGATAAGCATCAGCACTTTCCAGAGTGGCATACAACCATATCAGAGATTATATCGCATGATTGTGCTGAAGCAAAAGGCTTTTCCTCAGTGACTATTCTGAGAGTTTGCACTGTACATGGCTTAAATCAACTCTCTGATGCACATTTAAGCACCTGGACATGGCAGACCTAGCTACCTACTGTATACTATATCTCCCGGCACTGTGTCTGTGAGATAATACATGCAGAAGGGGGCAGATAGCACTTATACACACACAAAGAAACAGTAATTTAAATATGCATAGTAGTAGCCTATATGGGAACAGTTTGGTGATAACTAAAGTGCAGACTGCAGTAGTTCAGAGCCATCTATACAGAACAGTTCAAAAAATAATGTGCAATGTACAGTTGATAACTGAATAGTGTGAATTGCAGTTATTCAGCAGTCTTTTGGCCTGTGGGAAGAAACTGTCTCTGAGTCTGTTTGTGCTTGGCCCAATGATGCAGTATCCAGAAGGCAGTAATGCTCATAGAAGTTTGCAGACAGTACTAACAATAAAAATATGTTGCTGGTGTCTCCTGGCGATTGTTTACCTAAAAACCATTCCGAGTAAGTCTCCTTTTGTATAGATGGTAATGCAGCAAAAAACAAATCAGCTGGGTAGGTCTTCAGCTAACATGGAAATAAGTTGTGTGTTAAAAAAAATGAACAATACTAATAAATTCAGGTATAAATAATTGCACATTTCAGTGCTGTTTTAAGAATAGCCTCCACCAGGGGCCTGTACCATGAAGCTAGTTTAGGTAGCTAGCTAGGTAAGTTTCAGTTTAGTTTGTGCCAACCCAGGGTTTTAGGCGGGTGATAAGTTTTCAATCCGTTTATTCTCATTGTGAACCTATAAAAGTAAACTTTTACATTTAAACATTTACAAAATCAGCAATGTTCCTCCAGCAATTTTCCTGAGTTTTGGCAGCCACAACACAACGGTGTCACTCTTTGCTGTTAGTGAAGATTTAAATTCCTCATCATCCTGCATAATAATTTCTTGCTCTTCAACCGGAAGCAGAAAAAAAAGCTGCCCCCCCATGTTGAACACGATTGGTTGTTCGGTGCCGACATCATGCTTTTATGTGCATGCGCCGGTGGACTAATCATAGCTTAAAGGATCAAAGACTACTGAGTTGATAGAAAAAGTTGATAACCAGTGTCATGGTACCAATAAATCCTGATTGGATTGGTTCGGTTTTGTCAACTTGAAACCAGTCCTGTAACCCTGAGTTTGTTCAACTACCTTCAGACCTATACCATACAGTTTTAAAAAGACTGGTCATACACACATCTAACAGTTATTAATTATGCTTTTTATTTTTTATTGTATTTATATATATATATTTTTACCTTTGTGGGGACGTTAACAATTTACCTTTATTTTCTTTTAAACATTAACACAGCTACATCTTCAATGTGGGCCATGCTTTTATTATCATTTGATATGTTGATTTTTATTTTTATTTTTTTTACCTGATTCTTTCTTCTGACCCATGGATATTACTGATAAAACAAACAAACATTAATTTTCTTTTTCATTTTATACCACGGTATCATGAACTGGTAGAACAAATAAAGATGAGAAACAGATTTATTTGGGGTTCAGTGTTTCACAGTTTTAATAGTCCCTTTTTATTCTTTGGCAGAAATAGTTTGTAACCTTATTTGTCTACACTTTGGTTTAAAGATGGTTTTGTGTTACAAATGACAAAGCTATGTCTATGAAATTTAGCCAATAATATTACGTGATTTATAACACAGCCTTATAATACTATATAAAGTTAGAGCTAAACGGTACAGAGTAAAAGGAGAATCGTTGTGAACAAAACAAACAAGGAAAAAACACAAAAAGAGACCATTAACAAAGTACGATTTTACAAAGTTCTCACAAAAGGACCCCTGCTCATTATTGTGAGGAATGGCCACATGCACAGACCTGATTGGTTACGCCTATTTCTCTCCACCAATCACTTGGCTTCAAATCGCATCGTCCTCAGCTGCAGGGGGATCTATGCTTAAAAAAAAAACAGAACCGGGGAAATTCTAGTTGGGCTGAGTGGACATGTCAAAGGGGCCACCATCTTGAAGAGGGCAACTCGTCACTCGGAGCGCATTGACTTAAATGGTAATTAGAGCGTCAATTTAAATTTTCTACAAAAAAATATTGACAGAAGGTGCAGGATTTAGAATTTATGCCGTAAGAATCGCAGACTAAAATGTGTAATGTTGTTTTTATTTTCATTTGGACTTTACAATGTATTAATGTAAACATGATTATTTTCTCTCTTTTTAACTCTGCATGTAAACATTACTATTTATCTTCTCTTTAACTCAACATCAGATCTTATGCAATGTATGTAACTTTTGTACATAATCAGAAGAACCGACTATGTCATTTTATGTTTCTATATATAAATTTGTTTGTGTGTAATATGTAGTACACTTATAGTAACTCAAACTCAGGATCAAGCTGGGGATCCTGGAGCTGTGAGGCAGCAACACTCTCTGCTGCACCAAGATACTGGCAATATTGCTGTTATGTAAATAAAATCAAATGTCTTGGGACCTGTCGTCTGAATTATTACTATTATGTTGCTATTATTATATGGAACTAAATTTGTGCCAAAAATATTGAACGTAACTTCTCAAGAAACGAACAAAAATATACAATGAGAAATAAGAAAACTCTCTGAAACTGAAAACAATGAACTCGATGGCAAAAATGTAACATGGTCTTCACATAAACAACATCCTTTGTTAACAGTTTCGGAAACATCCTTTTCGTGAATCGCTGACAGAGTTTTAATTTACGCTTTCAAAATTTTCGTTTCCGCAAATTTGGCACAAATCGTACGTGTGGGTGGGGCTTAACAGTGATTTACTCTCATTGGCTAGTGAGACTTGGATCGACAGCTGAGGAGGAATGTGATGACGTTGACATTCTGTACCGCTTCTGAAAGCTCTCGAAAAAAATAGTCGTACGAGACTACCCGAAACTCAAATATCAATTATGAACTAATATATTGACTAACTAAATAAGTAATTTCCATTACAAAACACTAACTCTACGGAGAACCGCATCCAGAACACTCTCCAAAATTTGCAACACTGAATCTACTGGTCTGGAAGCTGTCGATCCAAATCTCACTAGCCAATGAGAGTATACCACTGTTAAGTCCCGCCCACACGAGAGGTTTGTGCCAGAAACGTAACACTGCCAGCATGTTTTTAATGTTTTGTATTGTATGTAATTTTGCATTATTTGTTATGTTTCTTTTCTAATGGACCTTGAGTCTGGCAATAAATAAAACGTTGTTTTCACTTTCAGAGAGTTTTTCTTCTTTCTCATTGTATATTTTTATTCTTTTCTTGAAAAGTTACGTTCAATACTTTCGGCACAAATTGAATTCCCTATCATTATAGTTCATTTTAATAAGTGTGTCTCAATAGCATTAAAACATTTGCTCAAAGCCGTCTTTGGATTATGATCATTTCTGTCCAGCCTGCATTAACCTATAATCCAAAATATATATTTTGGCTAAACCAAAATATCAAGGGTGCATACAAGTTACAGTTGCGTCACCTGAGATAAGCAAAAATACACGCGTTCTTCTCTAAAAGCAAACATAAACCATCATGTGAGCTGAAACAGTACACAAGTATACAATACTTCTGATTTGATCTGTGAGGACCCAGTTCTCTCCTTGGGCGTACAGTCAAATCCGCCCCTTTTCAATATGGCGGACTCGTTGACGTCCTGCAGGAGCTACGGCGGCTGCGACGGACATTCTTTTGACGCGAATCGAGCCGTTGGCCCCGCCCACCCGAGTTCCATAGAGATCAGCTGTTAGCCGCTGTGCTAGCACTTCCCAGCTGCTGCAGCTGATAGACTGACCAGCAGCTCTCATCTGATGCTCGCCTGCAGACCAAGGAGTTAAACAAAACGAAAAACGACACCCTGATGTGCTGAGAGAGAAGGAAAGGAAAGGAAAGGAAAGGAAAGAAAAGAAAAGGAAGCGGAGCAGAATGGATTTGTTCAGGCTGCTGAATGTAAACGAGCTCGCTGTTGCTCTGTCCAAGCTGAACATGTTTCCGTATTTCGATGCAGCGCACTACATCGTGTCAGTCATGTCTTTACGGGAACAACCAGGTAAGAAAAGTCATGAATGAACTCCAAATGTGTGTTTATTCACACACAAAATACATCACCGACCACTGAATCCTCCTCACCCCTGAGCTCAGGCTGTAGCGTGTTGATGGGATTAAGTTCCTCGTGCAACCTGACCCGAGTTTACACTTTGCACTTTAATTTATTTATCTTCTTTATAAACGCGTCGTTTCTGTGTACAGAGCAGCGCAGAGTTTACACTTTACACTTTACACTTGACTTTATTTCTGTTTTTTTTTTATTATCAACGCCTCGTTTCTGTTTACAGAGCAGCGCAGACTGGAATAAAGTTTGTTTGACGTTGGACGTTCGATATTCGCGGATATGCGGAAATTAAGGGACCGTCTGTAAAGTTGCATACGACATTGTTATACATGGTTCTAACTTCAATAGCATTTGAAGGGAATGACTTCCAGTCATATAACCAACTGTAAAGTGTTCATCTAGGTGTCCGGTATAATGCACACCTTTTAGATTTTTGATATTTATTAAAATAACTATTAAATCACATTTAAATTTGACATGTATTTCATTACTGAATAGGCCCATGCACAAAATATATCATAATTTAAAGCTCAATAGGATTTGAAGGGAGTGACTATATATATATATATATATATATATATATATATATATATATATATATATATATATATATATATAATATAAATAAATATAATAAATCTAATATATATATATATATTCCCTTCAAATGCTATTGAGCTTTAAATTATGGTATATTTTGTGTATGAGCCCATGCAGTAATAAAATACATGGCCATTTTATATATGATTTAATAGTTTATGTTATTAAATATCAAAAATCTAAGAGGTGTGCATTATACCGGACACCTAGATGAACACTTTACAGTTGGTTATATGACTGGAATTCATTCCCTTCAAATGCTATTGAAGTTAGAAACGTGTTTAACAATGTCGTATGTAACTTTAGAGACGGTCCCTTAATTTCCGCATTTGCGCGAATATCGAACGTCCAACGTCAAACAAACTTTAGTCAAGTGACCCGAGTTTACACTTTACTTTATTTCTGTTCTTTATAAACGCCTCGTTTCTGTTTACAGAGCAGGACAGAGTCAGAAAAGGCAACGTGGAGGTTTTTAGTTTTGTTTAAAATCAGAGCTTGAACTGGGAACAGACAAGAAACATAACAATAGTCCATCAACTTTTTTTTATTCTCTCCCTCCACCTTGCATTAATAAGGTCGTTATGATGCAGGCTGTGAGTTTAGATGTTTATGAGGTATAATTTACACATCAAACTGCTTTGGTAAAATGAATTTTAGGGCCTTTCCAGGGGAATTGAATGACATTTTAATATAAACAAAGCAACAACAACAAGAAAAAAACAATCCTAATACATTGATTCCTACAGTTTCATGCATTTATGATATCAATAAACTTTAGAGATACACTAGGAACAAGATCCTTAAACAGAGAAAGGTGTTTGAGTTATTCATTACAACCTACAAATAAATAATTTAAAATCGCATTAATGTTTGATGATGTATGCCATGTTAATTAGTCAGCTGGTACGTACTTGTGAAATACATTTTTGGAGTTGTCTCCTTGTGCAGATTATTTGACTTTAAGTTAAGGCAGATTAATGACAGTAAGAGTTTGTCCATCTCCCCCGGGTGTATGAGTGATATTCTGCAGTCTGACAGCTGTGTATAACATGTTTTTGCACGTATGTTTGCTTATTCTGTAGACACTTTTTAAATCCAGAGTGATCGGAGGTGTTAAGAGGAGGCTGGAGGTTTTGTTTCAGGCTCCAGCTGTATCACGTGAGGGATTTGAACCCGCAACCTTCTAACCCACTAACCTCCGAACCACCACTTTACACACAAGTGACGTGTGTACCTGCACCACGTGCAGAAACAATCAGGCTGTTACAGCCAGATCTGAACCACTGACCCAGGGGTTTTGATTTGGTACAATGTTTTAAACACGAATAGCTGCACTAGATTTCCAATAATGAGCCACTGTGTGATCCACCTCCCTACTCACTATAAACTATAGGCATGAAATAATTCGAGGATGGACGCAGAAATCCAATTGTTTTGTTTGTAAATATGATTCAAATGTATCATGGCCAGATCCTGCTGATTTAGGATTTACTCGGATCTTGTTTGGTGAACAAAACTATGAAAACAAACAATATAAAGGCCCTTTAGAACAGTGTTTCTCAAAGTGGGGTCTGTGAAGCATAGCCAGGGGTCCAAGTCCAACCAACCATTTTCTGTACCGCTTATCCTACACGGGGTCGCGGGGAACCTGGAGCCTATCCCAGGGGACACCCTGGGCATGGTGCCAACCCTTCACAGTGCACCATCACACACACACACTCACACACTACGGACAATTTGGAAATGCCAGTCAGCCTACAGCGCATGTCTTTGGAGTAGGGGAGGAAACTGGAGCACCTGGAGGAAACCCCTTAAGCACGGGGCGAACATGCAGACTCCGTGTACACAGGGCCCCCAACCCCGGAGGTGCCATGCGAACATGCTAACCACTAAGCCACTTTGCCGCCGGGGCTCCATTTTGTTATAGTGATGAAAAATGACAGTCTACCACTTCCAAAAATATTGTATTTATTATTGAGTTCTAATAGTTATTATCCCGTTCCACTGGGTGCCTGAATGAATTGAATCCATACCTCAATTACACAAAAACAAGTCGGCTTAATGTGGACCTAATGTGTACTGTTGGCAGAAAGTTCAGGAACTAAAGCTTCATGGCTCTAATAGATAAATACAAAATGTTATTGCATGTATTCAGATAATGTTCATTAAATATGTCTGTGCTGCAGGGCTCTGTGGAAATGATTTTACAGTCAGAGGACTGCAAATAGTTTGGGATCGCCGCTTTAGAAGACAGTTGTAGTTATCTCGGACCAAAAACGACACACTGTTGATTATCTGCTCGTCCTAACCGAACCCCCCCCCCCCCCACACACACACACACAGACAGAGTGAGTCCATGATAACAGTAAAGCTTTACTGCTGGACAGTAAAGTGCACTCCGAGTCAGTATTTAATACCCCGTGTAGGCATTCGGGATATATATATATACAGACGTATGTCTTGAATGAAGTGTGTTTTTTTTTTTTTTTAAATAATACACAGCACCTAGGTTCGGTTTGGGTTAGAGATGATTTGTCAGACAAATACAAATAATCACACACGCTTACACACATCCCCCAGTGGTGTTCTTGGCTGACCATGAACATTTCCAAGAAATTTGCATTGTAAAATGTGTGTGTGTGTGTGTGTGTGTGTGTGTGTGTTTTTAGCAGAACACATTCAGAGTTCAGAATGACCACCCTCTCCTTTATACAGAGCCTCACAAACATCAGCGTATATCACGCACTGATATCAATTCCCATCATATTACATTGTTTCAAACTGATCCGAGACCAGTCCTGTTCTTTTACTAAAAAACTCGACAGTAACATTGTGGACACAGAGCGCTGATCATGGATCAGTAGATAATGGCGTCCATGTAAAGTTGTTTATATCAGCGTTGTTCTAAAATGAAGAAATTCGGGACAGATTGAACTTTTTTTTTTTTCTACGAGACTTCCTTTTTGTGCTTTTATTGTTATTTAAGCAATATCACACTCGTAACAGTGCTGTTGTACCGAATATCACTATGGCTGCGATTAGGCCGCAAGCACGAGACTGCAGGAGCCGTGCTGATGTTCATTACAACAACACGATTACGAGTGATATTGCTTTCAATACAAAAGTTCTGTTAACAATAAATTAATATTGAGTAACCACCATTTCAGATACAATATGGCCAAATATTTTGTTTATTTTTGCTCCGTCAACAAAAACCGGTTCCTAAAGAACCCACAGCTGGATAGCGTGTTGAATGATGGCATGTAGTAAGTGTAGTAACTGCTTCGACTTAATGAACTATTGCTAGGATTGAAATTTTATGCCGCGAACACACACAGCTGGAGTGATACACACAGTGACGTGTACCAGTGCTGTTCGAGTAAATATCAGCAATCGTAGAAAGCCGCTTGTCCAATCAAATTCGTGGACCATGACTAAGTTTTCACAAGATAAGCTTTTTTGTTGTTTTTTTTTGTAAATATTTTGTGTCCTATTTCAATTGTGCACTAACTGCACGGACAGCATGTTTGTGTGTGAATCTATAACTAGTTATTAAGCTAAATTAATTTGAATACTAACTAATAAATCAGTGCTCAGTTTTGTTAACAGCTGAAATAAACATTAGTTTAGTAGCAGCTAGAGCCGTTACACAAAACACCACAAATCCGTCAATCCTGTGGATTTTTAACTGTTTATGTTTGTGTTTAATGTACAAAATTTAAGTAGAACTTAAATACAGAAATAAAAACGTCAAATGAAACCTTGAAACACGTTGCAGTGACGCACGTTACAGAGAAACGTAACGAATTTATTTTTAGATTTTATGTAGAAATTTAAGCAGAGGGTAGTTAACGTTTAAGACATTTTGGAAAGAGACGGTCTATTATTTCTATAAACACACCACTAATGTTCCGTGTGTTTTTATATCGTCGTCGGACGTTAATGGGAACGCACCCCCGCACTTTTCCATTAAAAGCATGAACTGGAGTCGTAGACCAAATATAGTCAGGATTTCCTGAGAGAACAGGACGGAATGTTTCCTCAGGGGGGAAAAAGACAGACTATCCTTTAGTGCTCATCTTTTAAAGCATATTTTTGATGAACAGAATGAAACCTGGATCATTTACTAGTATAAAAACACAACAGACCAAAAACATCTTTTCTTAAAACTCCCTTCACTATATCAACTGGATAAATAGACAAAAATATCACAGTGTACTAAAAGTCAACATACTATAACGGTTAATAAACAACATATTTCAAGAAATGAAAATCTAAACTAAAAACGGACTGGTTTTTAACGCATTGCGCAATTAGTTTAATGTTAAAAATGACATTTTGACATAAAAGTTATATTTTGGTGTAACGGGTTGTAAAAGGAAGTGGTGGATTTTACGCTTTTATGACGTTTATCTGTAATTATGTGTGTTTATAGGACACAAATAATTTTTTACTGGCTAATCGAAAATCCGGGGTAGTGTTCGAGAGAGGTAAGGGATTTTCTTTGGGTGAGAGAGAAGCGAGGGAGCAGAGAGAGGTGTAAACAGAGAGATGGACGATGGAGGAGAAGAGAAACAACATGCCAGTGCTTCATACTGATCTAAAAATAAGTGTGTAATAACGGTGTCCCAGTACAATTACAGATTGTTTTCGAGAAGGTCACGGCCACAGCAGTAACATTTCTCCACCTGTGCTTGCTCTGATTATAATGCAGTGTTTAAGATGAGATAAACACTCCGCAGACATCGAGTGCGAGTGTAAGGTGAACGAAGCTGAAGCGTCTCTATTTTGTGCATTACACTGTGTGTCTCCTTTCAATTATAATTCATTTCACTTTTAAAATAAGAAGTTGGGATCATATAATTGTAATGAGATTAAAATCGGCCAGGTTTGGAGAGAGATTTCACAAGCTCCGCCCAGTCACATGACCTTAAACCTGAACTCAAACCTGATTGGCTGAAACAAATCAAAAGAAAGACGCGTCCAACCAGCTTCACAAAACAGTGTGTGTTTATACAATAATCATGATGTTTAGTGAGGTGTGTTGTTGTGTTTCTCTGAATAAACCTCTAGGCAGGATTTTTAATGTTGGGTTAGGTTCAACTTTATTGTCGTCGTCAGAGTACAAGTACAGAGGCAATGAAATGCAGTTCGCATCCAAACAGTAGCGGAAATTGAAATGAAATGAAATAAATAAGAATTATGGTGCAATGTGTCACTTGTGTGATGTTTAGCTTTTGTGCTTCTTTAAGCTCTTAAACCTGTAGTCTGAACACAGGGTCTAAACATGGCGTATAAACACAGGGTCTGAACACAGGCTAAATACGGAGTACGAACATGTTCTGGAATTTTCTTTTCTTTTAAATCTACTTGTAATTGTTCTTTTAGTTATTAGGGAACATAACGTCTAAGCTGGTAATCCTTTATATATACACTCAGGATCAGATGCCTCTTAATGGCATTTTGGGCTTTTAAAATGCGTAATATAAACAAAGTCAGAGCAGTTCTCAAGCAGACAAACAGTTTGAAAGTAACACACTGAGCTAAACTCAGTAATATAACAGGTCTTTATTCTTAGTTAATTAATGGATGAAGGCAAAATAAATTTTACAAGCTGAACCATGAGGATGTAAATGTAGAATTCTGATTCGTTTAGGAATTTATTCGAACGGGATGTCTCGTTTAATTTGACTTACTGCGACGTTTTTTTTAATCGTTTCTTCCTCTCGTTTTACCTCGTCATAGAGTGCTGTGAAAAAATATTTCTTCTGATTTTTTTTTTTTTTTTTGTGTAGATCTCGTACTAAATTGTTTTTAGAAATTATAAGAAATTGAAGATAAAACAAAGGCGACCTTAGTAAACACAAAACACAGTTTTTAAATGATAGTTATTTATTGGAGCAAAAAAGTTATCCAATACCAACTGGGATTGTGTGAAAATGTATTTGCCCCCATATGTTACTAATTTCCCAAATCTATGAAACTGCATTCATAATGGGGTTCAGCTGGACTAGACACAACCAGGCCTGATTACTGCAAACCCTGTTCAATCAAATCAACACTTAAATAGAACTTTTTCAACAGTATGAAGTTGGGTAAAAGGTCTTACCCAGTAACACACTATGCCAAAAATGAAATTCCAGAATTGATGAGGAAGAAGGTGAGCGAAATACATCAGTCTGGGAAGAGTTACAAAGCTATTTCAAAGGCTCTGGGACTCCAAAGAACCACAGTGAGAGCCGTTATCTCCAAATGGAAAAACTCAGCACTGTAGTGAACTTTCTCAGAAGTGTCCAAACCTTCCAAAATTCCTCCAAAAGCACAGCAACGACTCATCCAGCAAGTCACAAAAGAACCAAGGACAACATCAAATGACCTACAGGCCTCTTTTGCATCAATAAAGGACACTGTTCATGACTCCACTATCAGAAAGACACTGGGCAAAACTGGCATCCATGGAAGAGTAGTGAAAGTAGGTGAAAACCAAGTGTTAAACAGCACTGTGGTATAAAAATGGAATAACATACTCTAGACCGTACTGTTACATGAAAATAATCCACTTTTGAGGTGTTAATGACCCTCTACTTCATGTTGTGCCATATGACATGGATTATTTTCACCCCGATGACGTTTATATAAAAAATGTTTAATTGTTTTGCTGATGTAGATGACAGAAATATAGCTGATCGTCCGAGTCATGTTCGGTGTCTCAAGTTTGTCTTGTGAGGATAATGAAGCTCGCTAGTATAATACGAGTTTGTCGAGTCATGTTGGTGACCTTAAGGTGTGTCTGAAATAGAAAGCAGCTTCCTCAGCCAAGGAACCTGTAAGGAAACAGGCTTTGAGTTTTGTTCTTTTTTTCCCCTCCATTGTCTCCATATCGATGTAAATTAACGGTCACTAACAATACAGTCTGTTACACGGAGTGGAATGAAGCGTTGTTGAGGAAAGCTATAAATATTCTGATTCACAGCAACGATTTCCAAATAAAAACTTTTTATGGAAAACTTATTTCTTAACAAATATGCTTTAATAAATAAATAAATACATCTGCCAGATAAAAGGATATTATAAAGCAGCTTTCTGTTCGAAAACCTGATACCGATTGGACTCCATATCATTCCTGCTGTGTCCAAGCAAAACAAAAGTTTTTTTAGGACTGTTAAGTGGATTTCTAAAATGTGGTCGTGCGTGAACGGGGGTGTTCTGCGTCCTGGAACAGTCAGGTTGCGTGTTGTTTTAACGTGATATTTTTTTTACTGTTTGTTTGTTGTTTTACAGGAGCATTGGAAGTGTCCCGCCGCAGTCCATTAGCATGTTGGTTCAGTGCGATGCTGTACTGCTTCGGAGGGGCTGTTCTCTCGGGAGTCATCATGGCTGAAGCTCCGATCGAGCCGCTGGCCAACAGCACAAACATCCTGCTCGCCTCATTAATGTGGTCAGTACACCAGCCTTATCTTTAGTAAGGAAAATAAAATAAATACTCGTACATGCTTTTATTGGAAAATAACCCACAGTGGCGAATGTGATGGTATTTTCAGTGGAAAATACCACCGAAAAGTGGTATTTTCCTATAACAGTACATCCCCAAGTGTTTCATTTCTCTTATACCACAGCAATTCAAATTGATTTGTTATAGTTACAGTTAATGTTGTGGAACATTGGTGAAACAAGTTTGTTATCAGCGATGTTAGAGCAGCTACAAGCAGCTATGTCATTCCCTCACCAGCTTCTCTCCATTTTGTCCTCTCTCTCGAAGTTAAATCATTCAAAACAAACACAGCTTTTCATGTTGCAGAGAAGTCACAAAGTGTAAACGACTCTATCCTCTGTTCTTTACTGAATAAACCTAACCCTAACCTGTCAGAATAAGCATCTAACGCTAAGCTGAAAAAGTAACGTGGGGAAATGTGGACGAGGGGGGAGTGTATCTTGTGTAAACCTCAACAGTGAGTGTGTTTGCTTTCCCTCTAAACAAAGTTGATCTGTAATCCAGGGTCCAGCTTGCATGTGTGTTTGAACTTTGAACTTTTGAGTAGAAGTAATATGGTGCGTTCAAGTCATGTCGGAAAGATCGTATTTACGAGTCCAAGGCACATGAACACTGCCACAAAGTCGTATTTACGAGCGGGTAAACTCAGGATTTTCTTTGAGCCCGGAGTTTCAGAGTCAGGGGGCGTGTTAGTAAGAAAACAAGGCAGGATAAATGGATGCACCGTTTGTAGTTGACGGTAAATATGTTGAAATTGAATCTGTACTTTATATTTACAATAAAACAAGCTCATTTCCTGCACAAAATACGATAGCATGTAAAGATAACGTTTACAGTGGCTTCATTAATTGATTAAAAACATTTAAAATAAAAAAGCAAAACACACCTGAAGGGCATTATTTTTTTTTCCATCATTTTCTAGAAGTAGAGTTAAAAAACTTGCTGTATTTTTTTTGTAGTTAATCAAGAGAAGGTACACCGCCATCTTGCTCCGACCAAAGTGATTTGAACGCACCTGATGTCGTAATTACGACTTCCCAACTCGTAAATACGAACATCTCCAGGAGGACTTAAACGAACCAATAAAATAAAAGCAGAGAAGTGAAAGGGAAAGTTCTATTTAGTTCTTTATGGCACTGTAGTGCCCCCTGGTGGGTTGAGAGAGCGTTACACAGCACACACAAATCTGTACAAGAGGTAAAAAAAAAAAAAAGAATTTGTAAATTATTTTAAAATAATAACAATAATTATTATATATTTATTTAATAATAATAAAAGTTCAATTCAGTTTTATTTGTATAGCACTTTTTACAATTGACACTGACACAAAGCAGCTTTACAGAAACATATAAATTTCCAGTCTAAATTTGAAATTGATTAATTTGTCCCTAATGAGCAAGCCAGAGGCGACGGTGGCAAGGAAAAACTCCCGGAGATGATATGAAGAAGAAACCTTGAGAGGAATCAGACTCAAAAGGGAACCCATTCTTATCTGGGTAACAATGGATAGTGTAATTATAAATAAATCCCTTCTATAACTGTGTGCTACATAATAAAACAAAAATGCAGCTATGTAATCAGGAGATTCACCACAGTCTCAACATGAAGTCTATTCTGCTGAACCCATGCACTGTCCACTGACGGAGACCCGGGCGCAAAAAGACACCGCACCAAAACTGCCCGCATCAGTTGCAGTCCAATGCCATCTCCACGGCTTCCAAGTGTCCCTAGGCTGTCCATGTGGGGCCATCCTCAGCAAGGATGGCCCCACATGGACAGCCTTGGACTGGACATGGACGCCGCTTGGACTGGCCTCCAAGCGACGAGAACTCCAGAAGCAAGGCACCAGGACGGCCCGGAGAGCAGAACAGATCAGGCCCACTGCTATCCCAGGAGCTACACGTGTCGAGCATTGGTATCATCCAAAGTCTTCGCAGGCGTTGGCGTCATCTGGAATCTTCGTAGAGTCCGGTTCTGAGCTGGAGCTGGCACATTCACTGATTACCTTGGGATGGACATCCCAAGGTAGGAACAGGAAACAAATGGAGAAGGATTAGCATGGCTGCTGTTCATTGAAAAGTTTGTGAACAGGATATTCAGCAGCAGAATTGTGTGTGAAATGATTTCCTCTGTTTCGTTTTTTACACGCAAACAAAACTGTTGCTACTTTTGGCAATGTGACCTTTATTCATAGCAGATATTATAAAAGGGCTTTTAAAAGTTTTTATTATACATTAGGAGACTAATTAGCAAAGTGAGTCATTAGCATGCAATAAAAGCTAAAAGCTAAAAATGAAAAACAAGCTTTTTATCTGAGTCAAACCTGTTATTATTTCTTATTCATTGTAGGTCTTTTATAGTCATGAAATAGCAGGTATTCAACTCGTCATTTGTCACATTTGAAGACTCCTTTTCTTGGATACAAAGAAAAAAGTCTAGATGTCATTAGACTATTAAAATGCTTTTTTCCCCCCACATCTCATTATGTCATTAGAGGTGCAGACCTTTTCTGCTTTTATAGTAAAAAAAAAAAAAAAAAATGACACACACTCATTTTGCACGAGCATCTATGATAATGAAGCGCAAAATTACACTAATGGACGATTAATTGACCACTTTCTGGGCTCTGAGATGGAGATGGCCAATTAAGCAATTAGCCATGCTGCTGCTTTGCATGTGCATGAGTGCGTGCGTGTGGAATCTGTATAGCATCCACCTGGATGGTGTGACGGCAGCCATATTGCGCCAGAACATAGTGCCCACCACACACCAGCTATTGGTGGAGAGGAAAGAGAGTGATGTAGCCAATTCAGTGATGGGATTATTCGGGGGCCATGATAGAGAAGGCCAATGGGGAAATTTCGCCAGGACATCGGGGTTACACCGCTGCTCTTTACTAGAAGTGTCCTGGGATTTTTAATGACCAGAGAGAGTCAGGACCTCGGTTTAACGTCTCATCTGAAAGACAGTGCAGTTGATACAAGGTCAGTGTTGGGAAAGTGAGATGTTGTACCCGTTGTCTGAAGGTCTTTAGAGCTTTCCAGAAGGATCAGGGAACCAAGAGGTGTGAAGGGTGAAGCTCATTCCACCACTGAGGTACCTGGACACTGGAATAGTGAGATCTTGCACTATGAGCATTTCTAAACCTCACTCTGTGTGCAGGTGACAAGTCACTTGTAATTTCTCTGATGAGTATGTAGTACCTGCACTGTTGTCACGTATGGGCGTGGCCTGTCCAGCTTCGCAACTACTAGGTTAAGGCATTTATTGCACCAGGAACTGTTCTCATGTACTTTTTACGAAGTACATCCTGATTCTAGGCCTCCTGCAACATCTTGACGTGCTCACAGTGAGTGGGGAACTGAGGAAATGTTGGCCCATGTGCACAATAGGATGAGTCTGAGGAATCATTTGTTTTGATTTGTCGCTTTACTGCATCGTACCTAATTTCACACACTTGCATCCTGCCTCACTCACATACACTGTACAGTGAGGTGAAAAATCTTCACTTGGGAACCAGATCAGAGCACCAGTCCTGATCTCCAAGACATTGCCAGGAAGATATGGGTAGACCACAATGATATGTAATTTGTAAGATTTCCAAACAGTAACAGAAGTATTCTTATATTAAATGTAGCAGGAAGTAAAACACAGGAAGTAACATTAACAGCTGTCTACAGTGAACGAATGCTATTTTGTCCTTTCAGTTCCTAAAGTTCTTGGTGTCTCTGCAGGTACTTGGTGTTTTATTGTCCTCAGGATGTGGCGTACTCCTGCGCCACCATCCTGCCCATCCGATTGGTCCTCACGGCTATGAAGGAAGTGACACGTACATGGAAGGTTTTGGGCGGTGTTACACAGGCGAGCAGGAAGTACAAAGACAGCCTGTTTGTTATGATTGCAGTGGGCTGGGCTAAAGGTAAGACGGACAGGACAGACAAAAAATATTGTACTAAAGAATACAGGCTGTATCTTTTTTTACTACATGTCACATGGTTATTTTATAATTGAGAAATTATTCACACATAAAGTCTCACAATGCATTACGGTGTCTGTAGACAGCAGAGACTAGGAAATGATTTCATGTAATTATTTTAATTTTGTGAATTGTTTTCCCTTTTTTAAAGGTTCGGGTTTTTTTGGCACATCTTTTATTAAAATGGCTCTGTGTCTCACCTCAGAGATGAGATACGTTGTGAAATATCAGAAGTTCGAGGCGACACTCGTTAGACAAAATTGCACAAAATTGATCGGGTGCAGAATGACATATGAGCTTAATTCCAGTTTACACATATCTGACTCAAAGCACAGAAATAATTAAAAAAAAAAGTATACCCCACTTCTGTGTTCTCTGACATACAGTATTACACCCCTCACATTTTTGGAAATATTTGATTATATCTTTTAATCTGACAACACTGAAGAAATGACACTTTGCTACAATGTAAAGCAGTGAGTATAGAGCTTGTATAACAGTGTAAATTTGCTGTCCCCTCAAAATAACTCAACACGCAGCCATTAATGTCTAAACCGCTGGCAACAAAAGTGAGTACACCCCTAAGTGAAAATGTCCAAATTGGGCCCAAAGTGTCAATATTTTGTGTGGCCACCATTATTTTCCAGCACTGCCTTAACCCTCTTGGGCATGGAGCTCACCAGAGCTTCACAGGTTGCCACTGGAGTCCTCTTCCACTCCTCCATGACGACATCACGGAGCCGGTGGATGTTAGAGACCTTGTGCTCCTCCACCTTCCGGTTGAGGTTGCCCCACAGATACTCAATAGGGTTTAGGTCTGGAGACATGCGTGGCCAGTCCATCACCTTCATCCTCAGCTTCTTTAGCAAGGCAGTGGTCGTCTTGGAGGTGTGTTTGGGGTCGTTATCATGCTGGAATACTGACTTGCGGTCCAGTCTCCAAAGGGAGGGGATCATGCTCTGCTTCAGTATGTCACAGTACATGTTGGCATTCATGGTTCCCTCAATGAACGGTAGCTCCCCAGTGCCGGCAGCACTCATGGAGTCCCAGACCATGACACTCCCACCACCATGCTTGACTGTAGGCAAGACACTTGTCTTTGTACTCCTCACCTGGTTGCCGCCACACACACTTGACACCATCTGAACCAAATAAGTTTATCTTGGTCTCATCAGGCCACAGGCCATGGTTCCAGTAATCCATGTCCTTAGTCTGCTTGTCTTCAGCAAACTGTTTGTGGCCTTTCTTGTGCATCATCTTTAGAAGAGGCTTCCTTCTGGGACGACAGCCATGCAGACCAATTTGATGCAGTGTGCGGCGTATGGTCTGAGCACTGACAGGCTGACCCCCCACCCCTTCAACCTCTGCAGCAATGCTGGCAGTACTCGTACGTCCATTTCCCAAAGACAACCTCTGGATATGACGCTGAGCACGTGCACTCAACTTCTTTGGTCGACCATGGCGAGGCCTGTTCTGAGTGGAACCTGACCTGTTAAACCGCTGTATGGTCTTGGCCACCGTGCTGCAGCTCAGTGTCAGGGTCTTGGCAATCTTCTCATAGCCTAGGCCATCTTTATGTAGAGCAACAATTTTTTTTTCAGATCCTCAGGGAGTTCTTTGCCATGAGGTGCCATGTTGAACTTCCAGTGACCAGTATGAGGGAGTGTGAGAGCGATGACACCAAATTTAACACACCTGCTCCCCATTCACACCTGAGACCTTGTAACACTAACAAGTCACATGACACCGGGGAGGGAAAATGGGTAACTGGGTCCAATTTGGACATTTTCACATAGGGGTGTACTCACTTTTGTTGCCAGCGGTTTAGACATTAATGGCTGTGTGTTGAGTTATTTTGAGGGGACAGCAAATTTACACTGTTACACAAGCTGTACACTCACTACTTTACATTGTAGCAAAGTGTCATTTCTTCAGTGTTGTCACATTAAAAGATATAATCAAATATTTACAAAAATGTGAGGGGTGTACTCACTTTTGTTAGGATACTGTATATGTCGTCATATTCCTGATTCATAGGTAGAATATCTGGTATGTTTAGAAGTGTAAAACCTGCAGTCAGTAATAATATTAATAAGAAGAAGAAGAAGAAAGAGAAAAATGGATATGGTTTTGGTTTAAAATCATGGCATGTTCTTTATGTTTTATCTACTTTGTTCTGTATAAAAGATATTTACTTTGCTTAATGAATCCAAAAGAGACTTGTTATGGGTGGGCTTATGCAGGTACACTGTAAAAATTCCTGCTCAAATAAAAGTTTTTACACTCTGTCAAGATATTTGACCTTGGGATGAAATACTGTAGTTACAGTAGGCCCAAAGATGACCTATCTCTCTCTCTCTCTCTCTCTCTCTCCCTCTCCGTAGGTGCGGGTGGAGGTCTGATAAGTAATTTTGAGCAGCTGGTTCGAGGTATTTGGAAACCTGAAACCAATGAGCTGTTGAAGATGACATAGTGAGTATTACACCCACTGTAATGAGTTCTAAGCACTCTTAAGCCTAGTTCACACTTCACCGACAGACACCGACCAACGCAGACAATCACCAACATTTAAAAGTTGACTGTTGGATTTACAATGTCGGGAAACACAACTGTCACGTTCACACTGCCCCAACAGACCAACAAACTTTTTTTTAATGGACAATCAGACTGGTTTAAAAATGGATGATCCTTTTACCACAATCAAAATGTTACTATTACTAGTGTCTTCACTTGTCTTTCTTTCCCTGAAAAGACAAAGAGTGAGAAAGAGGTTGTGGGTGAAGCCTTTGGTTGTTGTATCGTGAGTCAGGGAGCTTAATTTACTTCATGCAGAGAACTGCAGACAAAGGATGTGTGGAGCTTTCATAATATTGGTCAGTTTGCCCCCAGGCAGTTTCAGCAACTCTGAGAAAGTCATCTTAAGCTAGGCTATGTGGTAAGCTAAGACCATTATTAGGTTATCCATTGTGAATAATATTTTTATGCAAATCTAAGTTCTAAACATTTGTTGTGATTTCGCTTCTTACTTCATGAAACAGAATACAGAAAATAAAACCAGAACACAAGAGTAGATGATCCTCACCGGGGGTCAAAATAAACTATTTTATTTAAACAACACACTGATAAATAATTTATCCTTTTCTTTCTGATTCGTCCAGATATCTGCCATTTTACCCACAACTGCGATTTAGCACGCCTAGCACCTAGCGCATGGGCTTTAGTTTCTATGGAGTTTTCAGGGACACTTGCCTTTCCGTCATGACAACGATTCCTGCCCAGGACAGAATACATCAGAGTTTGTTGGAAAATTATACCACACTGCTCAGACATTCCACGACCGACAGACGCCGATTGAACATGTTCAGTCGGTGAAAACAAACTCCGACCAACTCCAACAGACGCAGACAGGGTTACCACAATGATCCGACAAAACCCGACAAACGTGTCTGTCTGCGTTGGTCTGCGTCTGTCTGTGCAATGTGAACTAAGCTTTAATGAGTTGTAAACATGTTATATTAACTGCTGGCAAGGTCGCCTCAATTAGCTATCTTTATTATTGACCTGAGAGCTGATTTTCGCCTCGTTTCATTGATTTGACCTATATACAGCTCATTCGGTGACTTTTGTGTTTGTGTTACAGCCCCACTAAGGTGACTCTGATTGGCTCAGTACTGTTCTCTCTGCAGCAGTGTCAGTATCTCCCTGTGCACAAGCCACAGCTGATGCTCCTCTACACCGCCTTCATTGTCATCAACAAGGTCACATCATTAACACTCATTACATCCTGTACCCTACACCAGTCACTACTACTATGTAGCACGCTATGTAGGGGAATTACAAATACCTTGCACACCTTCCTAAGGACATTACATCATGTACAGTGCTGTGAAAAAGTATGTATACTGATTTCTTCTGTTTTTCTGTATATCTCATACTAAACAGTTTTAAATCTTCAAACGAAATACAACACAAAACAAAGGCAACCTGAGTAAACACACAATACAGTTTTTATTTATTTATTTATTTATTTTATTGATGTGAAAAAAGTTATCCAACACCTATCACCCATGAAAAACTAATCTGGTTGTGCCACCTTTAGCGGCAATAACTGCAACCAAATGCTTCCGATAACTGGAGATCAGTCTTTGACTTACGTCTAGGACTAGGACTTACTCCTATGCTTTGGATCATTGTCTTGCTGCATAATCCAGTTGCGCTTGAGTTTCAACTTACGAACTGAAGACCGGACATTCTCCTTTAGGATTTTCTGGTAGAGAGCAGAATTCATGTTTCACTCAATTATTGCAAGTTGCCCAGGCCCTGAAGCAGCACAGCATCCCCACACCATCACACTTCCACCACCATGCTTGACTGTAGGTATGATGTTCTTTTTGTGGATTTCTGTGTTTGGTTTACACCAGACATAACTGGACCCCTGTCTTCTAAACAGTTCCACGTTCATCAAGGTGTGTTTTGGCAAAATTCAGAAGAGGCTTAATGTTCTTCTGGGTTAGCAGGGGTTTTCACCTCGCCACTCTTCCATGGATGCCATTTTTGCCCAGTGTCTTGCCCAGTGTCTTGCCCAGAGTCATGAACAGTGACCTTTATTGATGCAAAAGAGGCCTGTAGGTCCTTTTGATGATGTCCTTGGTTCTTTTGTGACTTGCTGCATGAGTAGTTGCTGTGCTCTTGGAGGAATTTTGGAAGGTTGGCCACTTCTGGGAAGGTTCACTGCTGTGCCGAGTTTTTCCAGTTGGAGATAACGGCTCTCACTGTGGTTCTTTGGAGTCCCAGAGCCTTTGAAATAGCTTTGTAACCCTTCCCAGACTGATGTATTTCAATCACCTTCTTCCTCATCATTTCTGGAATTTCTTTTAATTTTGGCACAGTGTGTTACTGGGTAAGACCTTTTAACCAACTTCATACTGTTGAAAAAGTTCTGTTTAAGTGTTGATGTGATTGAACAGCGTTTGCAGTAATCAGGCCTGGTTGTGTCTAGTCCAGTTGAACCTCAGTATGAATGCAGTGGCATAGACATGCGGAATTAGTAAATATGGGGGCAAATACATTTTCACACAATCCTAGTTGATATTGGATAACTTTTTTGCTTCAATAAATAACATTATCATTTAAAAAGTGTATTTTGTGTTTACTCAGGTTGCCTTTGTTTTATCTCAGATTTTATTATAATTTCTGAAACAATTTAATATAAGATATACACAAAAACAGAAGAAATCAGAATGGGGGCAAATACTTTTTCACAGCACTGTAAACCGTCAAACTGAACAAACCACCTACTAGATGATGTCTGACTTTATAACTCTAAAGCTATATAACAAAACCAGCCTCAGTGCAGAGAAGCTACATACATGACAGATGATACATGATACAGAAGCCTCTTTGTTGCTTCTCTGGTTAATCCCCTTATTACCCAGTCACTGAATTTTGATGGACAGCCTCCTCAAGGCAGAGTCACGGTTGATGTATTCTTTGCAGTTTTTTATAATGGATTTAACAGTGCTTGGATATTAACAATTTGGAATATATTTTTTTTTTATATTGTTGAGAGAGCTCCTTGGTCTTCATGTTGCTGTTTGTTTAGGTTTGTTCTCTAACAAACTCCTAGGCCTTCCAGGTAGAAGTATTTATATTGAGTTTGTGTTTAATTTTAATTGTGCACAGGTCAACTCTGTTCAATGCATTATGTGACTTCTGATGGTAACTGATTGCAGCAGAACAAATTTAGGGGGTTCACATCAACGGGGGTGAATTCTTATGCAATCACAACTGTTCTGTTTTGCGAACTTTATTGATTTTCCTCTCCCATCAGTATTATGGGCCATTTTCTATAGATGCATGACACGCACACACACACACACACACACACACACACATAATTAGGTCTATTTCAGGTATAGTTTGTAACCCTATATAAGGGGTACCTATATAATGCACTGTATAAAACATCTCATTCTGGGTTATTTCTCTATAACATACATCGTAATAATATTAATGCTTTTATGTGAGGTCAGTAATATTTCACTGTTCTGTTGTGTAGATATTCAGTGTTCGGTTGTGTAGATGTTGTTCACTGTTCAGCTGTGTAGATGTTCACTGTTCAGTTGTGTAGATGTTGTTCTGTTGTGTAGATGTTGTTCACTGTTCTGTTGTGTAGATGATGTTCACGCTTCTCTTGTGTAGATGTTGTTCACTCTTCTGTTGTGTAGATGTTGTTCACCCTTCTGTTGTGTAGATGTTCACCCTTCTGTTGTGTAGAAGCTGTTCACTGTTCTGTAGATGGTGTTCAGTTGTCTAGATGTTGTTCACTGTTCTGTTGTGTAGATGGTGTTCAGTTGTGTAGATGTTGTTCACTCTCCTGTTGTGTAGATGTTCACTCTTCTGTTGTGTAGATGTTCACGGCAGGCTTCCTCCTTATTTGGCTATGTGCTTGTTATTAAACCTGATTGCGTCATTAACTGCTGGATGATGATCCGCTAATGATCTGCCGTCTCGTATTTTATTCCTCTTCATCCCATCTGATCGGGAGCTGTAGCAGCATTGCTCTTTCCGTTTTCTCTCGTCTTTTGCCTCATCATTTCCTCTAATTGCATCACTCTCTTCTTCCTGCAGTCTCAAAATGCTGTTAGCTCACCTCTGGCTCCCATGCTGCTATTTATACACCACCGTCTCACTGTTAGCCAAGAAACCTGTGACCCATACATCCTCTCATGTACACACCTTCTACACACCTTTATACACATTTACACACCTGCACACCTTTACACACCGTCCACACACCTTTATGCACCTTTACACACCGTCCACACACCTTTACACACCGTCCACACACCTTTATACACCGTCCACACACCTTTACGCACCTTTACACACCGTCCACACACCTTTATACACCGTCCACACACCTTTACGCACCTTTACACACCGTCCACACACCTTTACACACCGTCCACACACCTTTATACACCTTTACACACCGTCCACACACCTTTATACACCTTTACACACCTGCACACCCTTACACACCTTTACGCACCTTCTAAACCCCTTCTAAACCCCTTCTACATACATTTATACACATTTGCACACCTACACACCTTTACCCGCTTTCTACACACCTTTATACACCATCTACACACCTTTATACACCTTCTAAACCCCTTCTACACACATTTACACACCTTCTACACACCTTTATACACCTTCTACACAACTTTACACACCTTCTAAACCGCTTCTACACACCTTTACCCTTTTGCACAATTTTATACACCTTTATCCAACTTCTGTATACCTTTACACTCCTTTACACATCTACACACCTTTACATATCTTCTACACACAATTACGCACTTTTTACACAACTTCTGCAAACCTTTACACACTTTTACACCCCTCTCCACAACTTCTATATACATTCTACACACCTTTCCACACTGTCTATGCACTTTTACAGACCTTCTACACATCTTACACACCTTTTAGACACCTTTACACACATTTACACACATTCTATACAACACACACCTCCTACATACCTTTTTTACACAGCAATCTGTACACAACTATACAACTTTACACAACTTCTACACACATTTACCCACCATCTATATACCTTTACACACCTTCTCCACACTTGAACATACCTTGTACATTACTTTACACAACTTCAGTACACCATTACACAACTTCTACACACTTTTACCCACAATCTATATTCTATTCAATTACATTTTATTTGTATAGCGATTTTTAAAACTGGACATAATCACAAAGCAGCTTTACTATATACCTTTACATACCTTCTACACACCTTCTTAACCCTTTCTACCCACCTATTATACACTTTTACCTTTTCTTCTACACATCTTTTACATAACCTTTTTACACCTTCTACACATCATCTGTGCAATAAAAGCAACAAAATGTTCAGTTTGGTGTAAGATGCAGAATATGTATTTATTTATTTATTTATTTATTTGACAGCTTCTCTGTAATAATAATAATAATAATAATAATAATAATAATAATACTTTCTTTGTGTTGCAGACAAGGATGATGCTAATGGGTTCCTCCTTCTCTCTGTTCGCTGGGTTAGAGACGGCTTTGTATGAGGTGCTGTTTGCAAGACCTATGACCTGCTCTCCCCTGACCAATCAGAGCCATTCCCACTCCAACATCGCTTCTTCTTGTTCCAGCTCAGAAGCCAGAAGCACTTCCTGTGTCACGAATGGCTCGTCGCTTCCGCAAGAACAATGCAAAGACACGGAGAAGGACAAGAAAAAAACAGAATAATGCTTTTCTTTTTTTCTCCTTTTCTTTCTTTTTTCCGCACGACTGTGATCTTTTTCTAAAACTCTCCATTATTGCATGTGGGTAAAAACTGAGAAAAATGTATTTACTCCTACATGTAGCTGTAGATTTTTCGATCTTTGGTATAACATTACTGCTGGGTATATTTAGAAAATTCTTTATTAATTATTTCCAAAACTTTTATTTGTATATTTGGATATGTGGATCTGTAAATATTTCTATTATAATTTTATAAACCAAATCTATTCTCACAATTATATTTTATATTATTTATATTGTACGATTATGCTAATGTGAAATGCTCTGTCTGCTCGACTGCATTCCTGAGATAATTTAATTGAAAATATACTTCAAAATTGATTACGTTTGTGTTGTTGTGCATTTTCATTTGTCACGTTTTCACCCATTGCCACCTTTTCGACATCACACACAGCAGTGTAAAGAGTTTTCACATTAATATTTTACTCTAATTCTAACCTTCACTGGGTTAAATACTATGTGAATGGAAATATAATTTCTTCCTCGAGTTTAAAATATGTTTAATGAATAAAATTAGCTGCAGCTTTTCTGTCAGACTATGAGTCAAACCCAATAATATGGCCATGTGGTCACTAAGGTCCCTACAGCAGATTTATCTCTCCATGAGGAAATACATTCCATAATGACCTCATAAAATAAACGAATAAATAATTAATACAAATAATACAAACAGCAACACCAACTCATAATATATGACGGACATTAGAAGATATGAAAGTGTGTAACTGTAAGTTTAAGACCAAGCCAACTAACAAGCTAGGAAGCTAGAAAACCTGTGTTTGCGTGCGTGCGTGTGTGTGTGTACGTGTGTTTTGCCCACTAGGGGGGGTTGTTTACTCCTCAGTGGTTTGACCCCCCTCTCCCACAGGAATGGTATGAGCCAAACGCACAGAATGACACAACGGCCGTCAAAACAGACACAAAGAGCGCGTGCACGCATACACACACACACACACACACACACACGGTGACCATCCAGAGCTGTCGTCTTTGTTTTGCACACATTATAAGTGACACTGAGACAACAAATCACCATCAGATAAATATAAATATAATAAATGACAACGTGTGTAAGAGTTTTAATAATAATAGTAGAGAGAGAGAGTGTTCTTTGAGAGACAGACAGGTAGATAGAAAGTGTGTTCTTTGAGAGACCGACAGGCAGAGAGGGAGAGAGACAGGCAGAGATCTTTGAGAGACAGACAGGCAGAGAGAGAGAGAGAGAGAGTGTGTTCTTTGAGAGACAGACAGGCAGAGAGAGAGAGAGAGAGAGAGCGTTTGAGAGACAGACAGGCAGAGAGAGAGAGAGAGAGAGAGAGAGAGAGTGAGTGTTCTTTGAGAGACAGACAGGCAGAGAGAGAGAGAGAGAGAGAGACAGGCAGAGAGATGACATTAATATGACAACAGTGACCTGAATTGATTCAAGTGCAGCATTTTCTCCAGAGAATCAACACACTGATAAACTGTTCTCCTCTCTCTCTCTCTCTCTCTCTCTCTCTCTCTCTCTGCTTATTGATTATAAATCACACTATGTTTGTATTTTGGGTTATATATAGTTTGGGAATATTAAAGTTAGAACTTTTAAAGTTGTGAACATTATTGAAACTGCTGGCCCGTATCTGCATGATTTTATGCACTGCGCTTCCTCCACATGATTGGCTGATTAAATAATTCTATGAATGAGTAGGTGTACATGTGCTCCTAATGAAGTGTTTGATGAGTGTATATTCAGCTTACACTCACCGAACACTTTATTAGGAACACCTGGACACTCACTCATTCATGGAATGATCTAATCAGCCAATCATGTGGACGCAGCGCGGCGCATAAAATCATGCAGATACGGGCCAGCAGTTTCAATAATGTTCACATCAACCATCAGAATCTATGATTTTGACCGTGGTATGATTGTTGATACCAGATGTGCAGGTTTGAGTATTTCTATAACCACTGATCTCCTATTATTTTCATGCACAACATTCTCTAGAATTTACTCAGAATGGTGCAGTAAAGGAGAAAAAAACCCCAGTGAGGGGGCAGTTTTGCAGACAGACGCCTTGTTGATGAGAGAGGTCAATGGAGATTGGCCAGACTGGTTCTACCTGACTGAAAGAGTACAGTAAGACATAACCACTCTGTACAATTGCATCTCAGAATGCACAACACGTTGAACCTTGATGCAGATGGGCTACAAAAGCAGAAGACCATGTTGGGTTCCACTTCTGTCAGCCAAGAACAGAAAGATGAGGCCGCAGTGGGCACAGGCTCACCAAAAATGTAGCCTGGTTTGATGAATCTCGATTTCTGCAGATGCACACAGATGATAGGGTCAGAATTTGTCACCAACAGCATGAACTCATGGACCCAACCTATCTTGTGTCAGTCCAGGCTGGTGGAGGTGGTGTAATGTTGTGGGGAATGTTTTCTTGGCACACTTTGGGCCAGTTAATTCCAATCAATCATCACTTGAATGCCACAGCATATTTGAATATTGTTGCTGACCATGTGCATTCCTTCACTGCCATAATTCACCCGTCTTCTAATAGCTACTTCCACCATGATAACAAAGCAAAAGTCGTCTCAAACTGGTTTCATGAACATTTCATGAACAGTGTTCTTCAATGGCCTTCCCAGTCACCGGATCTGGTAGAAAGGGAGATTCACAGCATGAACGCGCACCTCTAAAAATCTGCAGTAATTGTGTGATGCGATCACGTCAACATGGACCAGATTCTCAAAGGAATATTTCCACCATCTTGTGGAATCCATGCCACAAAGAATTGAGGCAGTTTTGAGAGCAAACAAAGACCCTACCCAGTATTAGCATAGTGTTCCTAATAAAATCTTCATGGAGTGTGCATTTTAGCTTTTATTCAGCTGTGGAGGAAACTGGAAAAGTAGGAAACGCAGGATTTTCCTTGGGAAAACTGGGAAATGTGAACAGTAGATAATCAAAAAAGGACACTGGTGTAAGACTGGTACAGAGATGTCTGAACCTAGAGAGAACTACTTTCTAAGGACAAAGGACTACTACTAGAATGAACACTCGATCTCTCTCTCACAGAATTAGCACATCGTGCTGAATGGAGACTAGGAGATCGTCACTACATTGTTTCCTTCCTCCTCTCTCCTCACACCCTTCTCTCTCTGTGTCAAGATCACCTTAAACACACCCAAGGTCTATATGCATTACATAACATGTTTTAATGTGAATCAGAAGTTGGCTATACATGTTTGCTATCATATAAAAGGTCTCAGTGTGTCTGGAAAATATGGTCTCATTCACTCAACAGCAGTTCAAATAAAAAATATTGCATGCCGTTAAAGGCATGCCCTCCCAGGGTCCCTCAATCTTACCTCCTGTATGTAAATAAGGTACATCCTTCCACAAACATCAAATTATAATCACAAACAACACCATTTGGTGGACCCACAGAGGATTTGGGTATTTAGGGGAGAGCTGGCCAAAGATTCTGGGAATCTGTAGACAGATCTCCCACATGATTACTGTGTGTAGTTTTTCCCTACCAGGTATGCAAGTTTTGACTTTCTTATGTTGTATTATTAAGTTTTGAATTTGATTGGTAATGTAATGCTGACTGGCACCCTGTCCAGGGTGTACCCCGCCTTGTGCCCGATGCTGCCTGGGATAGGCTCCAGGTTCCCCGTGACCCTGAAAAGGAGTAAGTGGTAGAAGATGGATGGATGGATGGAAGACAGAAACACGCAGGAATCCTTCTACCACGTCATTGGATACCGTCGTTGGACCAGTGAGTGGACCTTTACACTGGGAACTAAGAAAGTGGAAAACACTGAAATGTGGTTTACAAGAATGTTTCCAGAAAGTTCTTAGCTTCGTAAGATAGGGAAACACTCTGTTGTAGGGTAAAACATAGAACCTTTGAGGGTTCCCCCAGAGGGACAACTGAAAAGGCCTTTAATGAGAATGGTGTAGAGAATTTAACATTTTGAAAGACTTCTAACTCTGGGAAAAGGAAAAACTTGGAGCGTGGTCACCTGGAAAAGGTGAAAACTGGATTTTCTCCCTTTTCACTGGCCGACTTTGACGTGAAGGACAAAAAGCACAGTGCTTTCTGCTTTTCTTTTCACTCACTGCTACTATAGTGTAGTTGTGTTTGGATCTGAGCTGAGAACAGAGCGATTTCCTCACACAATCGTGATAATAATAAAAATAATGATAGAAGTTAAACAATAAACTGAGCAGCTCCTGACTCCTTCGTAATCAGGAGTTGTTCTGAGATCAGTGTTCAGGCACACCAGCCTCTCTGTCAGGTTTTTATTATTAATATTCTGCGTGTTTTCCGTCACAGTGGCGAGACATCAGAGCCTCAGCAAGTAATAAAAAAAAGAAAAGAAGGAGCTCTTAATCCAAGGAGGATTACCTGCACCGATTCTTTTATCCTATTGGAATATGAGCAGCACGTGAACATTTATTTACACAGAAAAAAACCCTTTATATAAGAACCAGACAAATACACTGGGCTGTGTGTGTGTGTGTGTATGTGTGTGTGTGTGTGTGTGTGTGTGTGTGTGTGTGTAAATAAAGAAAATGAAAAACAAAAATATGATTTTTAAAGAGGAAAAGGTAAGAGCCCTTTAAGCTTATATCTAAGTTGACCAGCTAGCTTCTAACATTAGCTAAACTATAGGCTTAGGAATAGTGATTAGCACGTTTGCCTCACGTCTCTGGAGCTGAGGGTTCGATTCCCGCCTCCGCCCTCTGTGTGTGCGGACTTTTCAGGTTTCCTCTGGGTACTCTGGTGTCCTCTCCCAGTCCAAAGACAAGAGTTGCAGGCTGACTGGCATCTCTAAAATGCCCATTGTGTGTGAATGGGTGTGTGAATGTGTGTGCGATTGTGCCCTGTGATGGGCTGGCACCCTGTCCAGGGTGTCCCCCACCTCGTTCCCCAAGCTCACTGGGATAGGCTCCAGACTCCCCCACAATTCAGTGCAGGATAAGCGATACAGAAGATGGATGGATGGATGGGTGGGCTTTGGGGCTGGGACATACAGCTATAAAAATTAAAATGCTAGCCGATAACAAAGCAAATAAATTTGGAAGTCAAGTGTTTGTTTTTTTTTGTGTAGACTACTTTGATGATTTTTAACAATTTTGGGATATATTATACCTATAGACTTAAGGGTTGGTGCTTTGGTTAGGGTTACAGAAACAGCTTCCAGACTTAATATTCTAGCAAATAATGATGCAAACACTCTGGAAGCAGATTTTCTTTTGTGTGTGTAGACTACTTTCATTATTTTTTATTTTTTTTTAAAACATTTTCGTATGTATGGAAACCAAAGAATGTACAATTTCCAAAATGAAGATTCTAGCAGATAAAAATGCAACCAGGTTTGGATGTCAATTGGTTTTTGTGGAGACTACTTTTATGATTTTGTAAAATAAATAAATAAATAAATAAAGGCACTAAATACATCTAGAGGGACTGGGGTTAGGGTCAAGGTCATGGAAAGCCAAGCATGTACAGCTACCAAACTTTAGATTCTAGCAGGTAACAGTGGTTTGGAAGCCGGTTGTTAGCGTTGCTTTTCTCAGCAGAAGACTGAAACCCAGTCAGTTTCCTTTTCTTTAAGCAGAGAGAAAAAGGCAAAAAAAAAAAAAAATACCTCTGATAAAATGGTAGCACAGTTACAATGGGGAAACATTGCATGCTATTGCCTATTCTGTGAGTTTTCCTGCGCTCTAAAGCCCGGCTGAATGATAGGCATGTCTGTTTTTGACAGGTTGGAGATAAGAAAGTGCCCTCAGGTATTAGATGTCATTCCTTTTTTTTATTTATTTTAATTTTTTTCTCAGTCAGGAGGAAGCGGTTAGAGGAGCTCCTGCAGAAGAAAAGAGAATTTCGCAACAACAAAAGCCCTTCGTTTCTCATTAATTCGCTCCGGAGAGCGGCGTATCTCAGACGCGTAAATCCCTCCTGCTCAAACCTCGCACTGCGGCAGAATTTCAAATGTCCATAATAAGCCAAGTTCAAAATGAAGGGCACACCGTCTCACACACACACACACACACACAAGAACAAACACAGACTAGAGATGTAATAGTAATAAATTTCTTGTATGATAATCATCCTATGCATTAAGGTGTATTTTTAAGAATACCATGGTATATTTTTACGGTTTCCCCCTCTAAAAAGAAAGAAAGAAAGAAAGAAAGAAAAAGTAATTATTTAAAAAAAAGTTGCAGCTTTTTATGGGATTCATAAAAAACAGATCAAAAACTCCATAGGCAAAAACAAATGTTTAAAATAACTGTTTTTTCTTTTGTTTACTTGGTTGTTTTTTTTTTTTTTAAACCTCAAATATGTTCCTATTACTACAGCATTGTCACTAAATCATGAAAAATGTAGTTGATAAATGAACTGACCGATGGGACAACTCTCTCACAACCGTATACAGTACACACCCTGTAAGTCTGAGCTTTTAATGGTTACACACATAGGCATATTTCTTGTGGCCATCATATCTAGGGTGTCCTGAATCACCACTACAATGCTGCAAAACTGTTGTTGAGGCCAAAAAAAAGAATTTTTTATTGTGTTTTTATTGTTTTTTCAGGTGTTAGATAGTGTCTGTTGCTCTGGTTCATTGCTAAAATGCCAATGTCAAATTTATTTCACGAGAGCCCAAGCAGCAGAACACCCTCAAAAGTTTCAGTTTAAAATACAAACACAAGAGATGATAAATTAAAATACTACTTTAGTGTAAAAAAAAATGTAAAAAAATTAAAATAAATAAATATTGTTTATATATTTCATTAAAGCTGCTTCAAGACAATGACCATTGTAAAAAGTGCTATACAAATAAAATGGAATTGAACTGAATTAAAGCAAAATCCTTTAAATGATGCTAGTTTGTACTTTTTTGATTATCTAACCTGTAGTAAATTCACTCTATGGCCAAAAGTTTGATCATAACACCCATATGTTCTTTTTGAACATCCCAGTCTAGATTTAGTCCCCACTTTGCTGTTATAATAACCTCCACTATCCTGGGAAGGCTTTCCACTAGATTTTGGAGGATGGATGTGGGGATTTGTGCCCATTAGCATTAGCAAGAGCATTAGTGAGGTCAGTCACTGATGTTGGGTGAGGAGGTCTGGGGTTCAGTCAGCATTCCAGTTCATCCCAAAAATATCCAGTGGGGTTGAGATCAGGGCTTTGTGCAGACCATTAAGTCTAAAACCTTCCACTAACCCCCCCCCCCCCCCCAATCCCACCCCCTTCCCCCCTCCCCCAAGCAATTCATTGTCTTGCTGCGTGATGAAGTTCCTCCTAATTATATTGGATACATTTCTCTGGAAACTGGCAAACACGATGTTTCTGCAGCCTTCTGAATTTATTCCGCTGCTACAATCATGAGTTACACCATCAATAAAGATTAATGAGCCCATTTCAGAAGCAGCCATGCAAGCCCAAGTCATGATTCTACCTCCACTGTGCTTGACTGATGAGCTTCTATGTTTTGAATCATGAGCAGATCTTTTCTTTCTCCACACACTGGCCTTTCCGTCAATTTGGTAGAGGTTAATCTCGGTTCCAGAACTTTTGTGTTTCATCTCTGTATTTCTTTGTAAATTCCAGTTTGGCCTTCAGATTCTTATTGCTGATGAGTGGTTTGCATCTGGTGGTATGGCCTTGATATTTCTGCTCTAAAAGTCTTCTTTTAATAGTGGATTGTGATACTTTCAGCCCTGCCCTGTGGAGGTTGTCAGTGAGGTCCAACTCATTTTCATCTTTTGATTTCAAAACCAAATGTCTTCAGTGTATAGCAAAAGCAAAAGTATTGGCCTTGTCGTTCCAACACTTTCAGAACGGACTGTATCTGTCGATCGACGATCACTTGACTCACTACTGTGTATATATCTATCTTAAGTGTTTGTACTGCAACAAAAATTCTACACCACACAGTCAATCTGTGATTTAGGACAGATTTTACACCTGGATGGCTGCCGTAATTGGCTCCCAGATAGCAGCTTCATGATTACATCAATCTTTACAAGAACCCTAATGCCAGACAGGGATTATAATAGGGGCTAGGTGGGGATGAAGCCCTAGGGCGTGTGCTGGGATGGGGTTCCTGTCAGATGTAGTAACCTAATTATAGCGCGAGAAAGCAGGAATACAAACAAAGAAACACGTAATTTCTAGATACTGTCATTGGTCTGCGAGATTTATAATACAAATATTTTCCAAATGTGGATATAGCCCTACCTCACATTATCTGTTACCAGTGCATCAGGAGAGTGCTCTTTTCTAAACTGCCTTTATTTTAAAATAAAATTGTGGTCTGCTATTGGACAGGAGAGACTGAGCCACCTAAAACACCATCCAATCATCCATCTTCTATACCGCTTATCCTTTTCGGGGTCACAGGGAAACCTGGAGCCTATCCCAGGGAGCATGGGGCACAAGGCGGGGTACACCCTGGACAGGGTGCCAACCCATCGCAGGGCACAATCACATGCACATTCACACACTAAGGATACTTTGGACATGCCAATCAGCCTACCATGCATGTCTTTGGAGGAAACCAGAGTACCCAGAGGAAATGGGGAGAACATGCAAACTCTGCACACACAGGGCCACGGTGGGAATCAAACCCCCAACCCTGGAGGTGTGAGGCGAACATGCTAACCGCTAAGCCACCGTGCGCTCCCACCTGAAACACATGTCCCTGGAATGTGCCATGGTTAGAGATATCGATTATCAAAGATTTTGCCTCTTGTAAAGACCAGAAAGTGTGTCAAACTCAAAGCCCCCTGACAAAAACAGCCTGCTGCCTTGTTTCCTTTGGCCTGCTCAAACATAAAAAAAACAATAATATTGAAACGGCTTCTAATAAGCTACTACTGATCATATCCACACTATCTTGCCTTGACATCTAGCATTTGTTGGTGAATGAGATCTTTTAGCTATACTCATGTATGATGCACGTGAATTGGAGGGAGATTTGGCTGAATGTGCATTGTGATGACATCGCATGGCACATTGCGATGATGTCACGACACATTTTGGCCTAAATCTGCAGAAAATATGTGGTAATTTTTTTTAAATGGCAAGCTCCTGTGAATATCACAGAGTTTACTTGATTTTGCCTTCATTTCTGTGATCGCCAAATCCTAGAGGGACTATTCCGTTACTCCCCAAGCCTGCTGGCACCCAATCTTGAACACCTGATTCTAATCCTATGGATTTGAAGGTGTGATAAATATAAGGGTGTACATACTTTTTACATGTGACTGGTCTGTTTTTTGTTCATTTAAATTGTGAAAATCACTACAAAATGTCTATTTTATGTGTCATTTGATAGAGTGTATCACCTTTATTAATAGGCACTGTTCAAAGAGGATCAAGTGTTTCCTTGTCCAAATATGTCAAAAAAAACCCAACAATTTCCATGGGGTATACTTATTTCTTCACAAAATTTGACCGAGTGTGTTCTGACCATTCTTTTGTAAGGTGACAATAATCTTCACTCAGTGTGTGTGTGTGTGTGTGTGTGTGTGTGTGTGTGTGTGTGTGTGTGTGTAGAAAATAATTGAAATAAAGATTGCACTGTAGGATTGACCTTGTGTGATGTTTCGTTTCATCATGCCAGCTCCTGTCAAACCCTCCACTGAATCTACAGCATTAGTGCGTGTGTGTGTGTGTGTGTATGTGAGGAAGTGTGTGAAGCACATGATGAGAGAGGGATGATGAATAAGAAAAAGAGATGAAGGGAGGGGGAGGAAGAGAGCAACAATGTCCTTGAGGTGAAGGTTCCTCTGGAGTGTGTGTGGTCTTCAGGATTTGAGATATTTGTGATGCTACAGGAACTCTCTTCTGTGTAGATTTGGAACAGTACACATTTTGGGGCCCACCCTAATTCTCCATGAAGGTACCTCATAAAAACATCTCTGGTTGTGTCACCTGACTATCTCTGTGCTCAGAGAGCAATGCTATTCTGTTAAGTCAGTCATTGTCTGTTCAGTTTGTTCTTAATTCTCACAAATCTTAATTAATTAAAATGAATAGTTTATAAAATGTGTTTAAACAAACTACAGTGACCTCCACTAATACTGGCACCCTTGGTAACTATGAGCAAAGAAGGCTGGGAAAATTTTCTTTATTGTTTAACCCAGTGTTTCCCAACACTGCTGCGAGATGAGAGCAGGGGTACCCTAGTTCACAGTGCCAACAATGTCAACATGATGCAGCTGCTTCTCCATCTCCCTCAGTGCGATCCAGCTGACCACTTGCCGCTTGTCCAGATGTTAATATCTGCTTGGCAAACACAGAAGTCCTTGATGTCATGACGCATCATTAAATTTCCAGCTTTCGCCGCCTTGTACTCCTTGATGGTATTGGGAGCTGCAGCTTGCTCCCTGATCTGTCAAGGCTGATTGACAACCATCTTCTGAGGAAGCTGTGTATTTTCCTCTGAAGTGCTTCTACTGTGTAAAGAGGCACTTCATAGACCAGTAGTGGTCACAGGAGCCTGGGAAGGACCCCATGCTGATAGCCCCAGACCTTGTATCTACCAGGGAGCCCACTCAACCAAGTCTCTACCTCTACCATTATCTCCTGTGCACTCTATCTATCATTGAGCTCAGCCCTATATCACTTCCCAAGGCTCTTTACAGGGTTTTCATTGACAGTACGGATGAAGAACTCACCGATATTGAATCAGAACCAATTCTGAACATGACCCCTCTTCAGGACTAGACTTCTATATTTCGAAGGTTTAACTCCATTCTAGCCTCTTTATTTATTTCTAACATATCTTCCAAAAGCCGCCCACCTTCTACCTTCTGACCTTGCTGTTATTGTCACAAACGAGTTTCTGTTTTCACCAGTTTTTGGTGAAATTTGCCCTCTCTTTTGCCTGCCTCCTGTCTGCCACAAAGTTATAATTCTACTTTTCAGGTTGTTATATATCTCTTTGAGAGCTGTTTTTTCTTCCTCACTTGCTTGAAGAAAGACCTTTTTCAATTTCCTCTGGTCACCCCATAGGTCTCTGATCTCCTTCAGATGTCTGTTCTCTGTAGGCCTGTTCCCTACTTTGAGTTTCCTCTCTTCTTTCCCGTACCGATCTACCCCCATGGTCCAGATGATTTCCCTTTTCCCCTGATACATCAGCAATGTTGCTACCACTGTCCATTCCATCATAAGCCTGGAGATTCTGGGTACTGTGGTCAGACACTGGCCCCGGCCTCTCCTCTGTCTCACCAGGTTGGCCTGTGGGTTGCACATTACTTCTGGGACATAAACACCCCATCTTCGACTTGATGTATCTTCAGACCTCTCTCCTTTTTTCATAACTTCACACATGTACAGACTCAGCATTCAATTTTTGCCTGTCTCATTGTTGGTGGTCCATTGGGGTGGTCATAACAGTGATCTGACCCATAAGTTCGTCATTCTCCCTGTCTCCTGCCTCACCCATCTTGAGGTCTTATATGATATTGTCCCATAGTGACTGAAGTGGGATCCTCCTCTTGCCATCCTCCACACTCACTCTGGTCTTTCCCAGATGTCAGCAGTCTCTCCTTACAGTCACCATTCTTCCTTGGTTGGGAACAATATTTCCTAGTAACCACTGGACCTCTAGATAGGAATATCTAAAATGCAATTGAGTCATTGCAGCCGGCTCACTTAACAGGGTTTTACCCCTTGTGACGTCTGTGAACTGGTTGGCACAACTGCTTGTCGCTCCAATTTTCTTCTCCCAGCGTTCCATTTCAGGAAGTGTTGTATATCAGGCCTTGTGGCTTCTTTTGATTTTCAAATAGCAGACATCCTCACTGGTGTTACAATTTAAGCCCATCAGTAACACAGCTCTTAGCTCAAACAGGACTCCTTAAACACACTGACTCAACTGATTCACTGAACAAGTGAGGAGTGAATCTCAGTCTTGGCTGAAATGATTCACTGAATCAAGTTACGTTCATTACATGAAAGTAATGACTTCACCTATTGTTAAACACCATAAGACACACACACACACACACACACACACACACACACACACACACACACACACACACACACTGGGCACTGAAGGGGGAGAATACATTAACTCAAGAGCCTGGATGAGAGAGAAAAAGAGCACAATGTTGAAACCCAATGTGATGGAAAGAAGGAGCTGCCCACCATCATGGCAGCAAACAGATGAAAGAAAGAAAGACAGGAACGCAGCACAAAAGAGAAGGAGTGAAACCTCAGACATGTCAGAGGGGCCTCTTTTCTCTCCGGCTTTTCGTTCAGGGGGATGAAATGTGAAAAAAGACAAACACTTTCAAAACTGCAGTTTGTAGACTGTGATGATATACTGTGATCGGTGATTCAGTGAAATCAGGAGTATAGAGTATAGGAGTATATAGCTATATTAGATACAGCTGCTCAGAATCCCTATTTTAGAAACATGTACAGTAAACCAAAGAAAATGATTTCTAAAAAAAAACTGAAGGCAAAGACAATCCTCATCATCGAGGCCTTGAAACTGTAATATGAATACTGTAGTATATCAAATTTTTCACTCTGTTATCTAATATAAAAACAATAGAGCAAGCTATGTATGAGGCAGTAGAGCAGGTTTTTCTTCACGATGACACCTTGTTGAATAGAACATTAATAAGATCTGCCAATCTTTCCCTCAGACTTCTATTTTTACCCTTCATTCCCCCACTCTCATCACCTTAACACATTTACTCCTATTTCTACAGAAGATATCCTGCAGATTCTCCTATCCAGCAATCCTATAACATGTCCCTTAGATCCCATCTCTTCCACAGAGCTTCAGACCATCTCGCAAGACCTCCCCCTCTTCATCACTTCCATCATAAATGACTCCAGAACATCTGGTCAAGGGTTATGTCCAGGGGTGACTATTATAAATGCGCTATAGCAGGGCTAAGTTTCCCTTGTCTTTCAAAGATAAAAAGACATCAGTTTATGGTTTCATTTTTGGCATCCGCATCAGATTATTTGCTGTTAACAAATGTCTTCAAGTGGACTATTTTAGAAGGCTTCACCTGATCTCTTTCTAGCCCAGACTATAAAGTCATGCAGCCGATCAGTGAAAGTGGTGTCAGGTGATTGCACAGAGTGACACACGCTCTAGATTTGATCTCCATTTGGCCAATTGATTTTTTTTAAACACATCTGTAATGCATCAGTAATCAGTGATTGAGAAGTGGATGTGAAATACAGTTGTAGGTGTAACGAATGTGTATAAGGTGGAAACTAAAAGTAGATAGACTAAGCATACATTGTCCAATCAATGTACAAATTAAATAAAAGGACATGCAAAAAGACAGAACCTAACATCATGTTTAGTATTTGGAGGAGAAATGGCATGAAGATGGTAGAATCACTGATTTATTTGTATGTAAAGTACTTTTTTTAATTAGCTCAGGATAAAAGTTTTGACTAAATGCTATTAATGTAAATAACATTCCATACATTAAGTATTAAGAAGAAGCAATGCTCTGAAGGCCACGTGGCTCTTCAACACACTGGTGGAGTGACTGGTAACAACTGTGATGATTCATTTTTGTATATTATACGACAATAGTGGAACACAAGAGATTTCGTTATCAATAATAGTCACACACTAGACATTATGTTGGACATTATACAAAACATTTATTCCTTACAGGATTGTGAAGGTCAGTGAAAGCAGTCAGCAGTGTTTGGTTTCCTCAAAGGTGCAGAGATAGATGTGTAAAGCTAGGAGTAATACTGCTCTTCATTAAACACTGAAGATCACAGACAACCTTAGGATGATAGGAATAACTGTTTCTACAAAATGTGTCTCATCATGTTTCCTTTTTTTTTTAAATTAAAAATGAACAACGAAGTATGGACACTCTACATATAGTATAGTCCCCTCTGAAAGTATTGTAATGGCAAGGACAATTCTTTTGCTTTTGCTATACACTGAAGTCATTTGAGTTTGAGATCAAAAGATTAATATGAGATGATAGATGAGAAGTGCAGCTTTCAATTTCCTGATATTTACATCCAGATGTGTTAAACAACTTAGAACATGGCACCTTTGGTGGCACACCACTCCATTTTTATGTGAGAAAAATATTACAAGAGATAGTCTTAAAGTAAAGTAAATAACACATTATATTTGGTTGCATAGCCCTTGCATTCAATAACTGCATCTATAGTTGGTGACCCACTAACATCGTTAAATTGTGCATCCTTCTTTTGTGATGTTTTTCTAGGCTTGTACCACAGTTTCTTTCAGTTGTTGTTTGTTTTGAAGGTTTTCTCCCTTCAGTCTCCTCTTTAGGAGGTGAAATGTATGCTCAATTGGGTCTGGTGACCTTCCACTTTTTTCCCCTGATGAAGTCCTTTGTTGTGTTGGCAGTGTGTTTTGGGTCATTGTCTTGCTGAATAATGAAGTTCCTTCCAGTAAGATTGGATGCATTTCTCTGTAAATTGGCAGACAGATTTCTGTAGACTTCTGAATTTATTCTGCTGATACCATAATGAGTTACATCATCAGTAATGATTAATGAGCCCATTCCAGAAGCAACCATGCAAGCCCAAGCCATGACACTACCTAAACCGTGCTTGACTGATAAGTTTGTATGCTTTGGGTCATGAGGCAGTCCTTTCTTTCTCTACTCTTTGGCCTTTCCTCTCTATATATCTGCTCTCAAAGTCTTCGAAAAATGGATTGTGGTACCTTCACCCCTGCCCTGTGGAGGTTGTTGGTGATGTCACTGACTATTGTTTTTGGGTTTAACTTCACAGCTCTCACAATGTTTCTGTCATCAACTAGTGTTGTTTTCCTTGGCTGACCAGTTCCATGTATGGTTGTTATAACACCAGGGGTTTCTTTCTTTTTCAGGATATTACATATTGTTGTATTGGCTATGCCCAATGCTTGTGCAATGAAGGAGAGCGGCAGTGTACTGTATGTTTACAGACCGAACAGTTGCTGTTCTTGATTATGATTGGTGAGGAATTTTTGTGATAGATTTTCCCTCTTTTCTCAGTTTCAAACTGGCTTGATGTTCCCCCATAGACATCTCTCTGGTTTTCATGTTGGTTTATCCTTTTTAACAACAAATACAATAGTCACAGGTGAAACCCGTGGCTCCAACCAAAAGTAGACATTCACAGCTATTCACTGTTTAAACAATCAATCTAACAGATCACCCCTGGGCAACAGGAAACACCTGTCAGTCACATGTTCCAATATTTTTGATGGGTGTGTTCAAACAAACGTTGCCATATTGTAAGTTGTTTAACATATCGAGATGTAAATATCAGGAAATGAAAGCTGAAATTCTGATCTATTGTCTTATATTCATCTTTTGATCTTAAACCCAAATGTCTTCAGTGTATAGCAAAAAGAATGAACTGGCCTTGCTGTTCCTATACGTTCGGGAGGGACTGTACAGTAAGTATGCATTCTTGAATTTTGTGTAGTAGTTAAAAGCTCTTAACTCTTAGATTTGTACAGAGATTTAAAAAAACAAACAAACTAATATTTATATTTAAGATTTGACTAATTTTTAGTTTTCAGTTTCAGTTGTAAATACTCTCAGTTTGATTCATACATATAACCTAAAGAGAAATCCAAATAAAAATTCCGGTAAAATGTATTCATTTTCAGAGGATAATGTGTACTGGACTTTGTGTTTTAAATTAACAAAGAACTTAACAGCTGAAAAATACTCTTATTTTGTCCTGAAAGACCTGTGTCAGTTTATGAATCTGCTTTGATTGTGCACAACCCCCCCATTAATCCATGTTTGTGTGCATTTATATCATTCACATTTTTTTATTCTCATACATTGATTCTTCTATTCATGCATCCAGAAGAATTTTTAATTTTTCTGTCAGACTTGAGCATCCAGTGTCTGTAACGCCCTTTCAGACAGTAGAGTGTCTCTGTAGGAGTCTTGTCTGGATTCTAGATTCCCTGAAACACTGGCCATAAGTTTCTGGTGAGATGTCCATCTTTACCAGTAGTGCTTGCTTCAGTTTATCGTAGTTGTCAGCCTTCGCTTTCTCCATTGTTATGCATGCAGTTCAGGCGGTTGGTAGATCTGTAGAAGGTAATAGAGAAACTAGGTGTGAGGTGGGAATTCAGAGCTACACAAACACACACAGAGCTGATGTTACAAAAATGCACATAAATCGATTCACACCAAGACTCAGAGAAGAAATTCATGGGTAAGTATTTCTCTCTCTGATGTGCACCACGTCTCCAATAATTTAAATCCATGTCTCTACTGTGTGACTGGTTGAGCAGGGAAGGGTACTACTTAGTGTTTAGAATTTGGATGTGACCCAAACACTCGACTCAAACCCCTCTGCTGCTGTGGATGGTCCCACATGGATGCCCTAATGATTTGCAGTTCCAAAAATCCATTTATACTCAAGTCTCACCCCTGCTTCAGTGGATAATCTTACTTCAATACTGTAGACTTGTACCTAAGACCTCCAGCTGTAATGATGAAGCCTATCCTGTGCTCATCCCTGGGCTCTTATTCACAATATACTCATACTGTACATCTTTTCAACACATTTAATACTGTATACCTTTCCCTCTCCTACACCTGTGAACTGTAATGATTTAGAATGTCGTGTCCCTCAAAAAAGTATGGGTTTCCTTTTGAGTCTGGGTCCTCACAACTATTCTTCCTCATGTTGTGTCATGGAATTGCAGATGTTCTATAAATAAATATGTCTACCAAATAAGCTATTTTGTTTGTGAAGTACTGAGGACTACAACACTGAACTATTACACTGTAAATTTATCACTGATTAATTTTTGGCAAATATATGTATTTTTTTAAATAGTGAGAGACACTATGAAGGCACAAAATAAAGCAAAACATGGTAAATGGTCTAGCACTTATATCCAAAGTGCTTTACACTGTGTCTCATTCGCCCATTCACACACTCACACACCAATGGTAGCAGAGCTGCCATGCAAGGCACTAGCTTGCCATCGGGAGCAACTTGGGGTTCAGTGTCTTGCCCATGGACACTTCGGCATGTGGAGTCACGTGGGCCGGGAATCGAACCGCCAACCCTACGATTAGTGGACAACCCGCTCTACCACCTGAACCACAGCCGCTCCATATGACAAACATATGACAGAGTAAAGAAGTATAGATACAAAATACCAAAAAAGTTTGTTGCTGTAAAGTAGTGTCTTTTCTCACTGAAAATATGAATGTGCCCCTTATTCATGAATCATTACAAGCCACAGGAACATTGATCTTTATTTTTCAGTGTTTGTGTTTTTACAGAGAGCTGTGAGTCATTAACATTCTACACTGATGCTTTGTGAGAGACATAGATAGAGGAAAAGTCAATAATCATTTTCCCCTCGGTACAGTGGTGAGATGCTGAGATTTGGGGACTATTTATGAGATGGTGAATTATTGAGCTCAAATTAAAATGAAACAGCTGAGTGACCTAGCGTCCCAACTTTTTGGAATTGGGGTTGTAATTCTCAACACCTGACTGTCTCTCTTTATTGACAAATTACAACTGTGTCTGTGGTATGCTCCCTGAGGAGGGACCCTATGTAGGGTTCAATGTTATGGCACCTGGGAGTGCCATACATAATCATGTTCTTTGAGGTCGAAACTGATCTGTTCTTTTATCCATATTCAGAGTATAACTCCAACTCTCGACTAACTTCTGAATAGCACTTAAGTTTTATAGTTACGTCAGAGGTCTGAATACCGATACACTTAACCCAACTCTGAGTACGGCCCAGAGTATCTGATTCTATAAAGCAGGATGACTGATTAATCCAAGTCAGAGCTCTTCCACTTCCACTCAGTGGCCATTTTGGTGAAACTCCTGGGCGGTTATTATTACCAGTCCAACAAAACCAGACTTGAATGTGGAGACACATATAAACCAGAAATAGATCGATCAACAAGATGAAGATTTGAGATCACTATTAATATAGGATAAAAATGTGTAAATACTTCTTCAGCTTCAATTACACAAAAACATGTTTTTCAGATTGCTCTGTCTATTGTATGGCAGTGATTCTGACAAAAACAATCCTATTTACAGCTGTTTCTATGGTAACAGTGATCGTCATAGAACTGTTAAAATTAGGTGTACTACTTAGTCCTTTCGGGTACATGTCTACCAACTATCTTGATTTGGCAATTTTATTCTATTCTCCCTTCCAGAAATGCTCAAGAACTATCAAACTGCAAACGGATCATCTGTGCTCTTCAAATCATTCCACAGGGTTTTGATAGGATTTTGAGCTGGCCTCTGACTGGGCCATTTCGAAACTTTGATCTTCTTTTTCTGAAGCTATTACTTTGTTAACTTGGATTTGTGCTTTGGATCATTATCATGCTGGAAGGTGAAATTTTTCTTCATCTTTAGCAGTTTAATAGAAGCCTGCAGGTTTCTCTGCCAAAATAGATTGGAATTTGAGGCTAACCTTACCTCATAGTCCAGACGTGAAGAATATGAGAGATTGTTGTTACATGCAGACAGTGCCAGTACTTGCCTGCAGATAGTTTAATGTTGCCGTAGATCTCTTGGCAGCCTCCCTGATAAGTTTTCTCTTTGTCTTTTAAAGTGCTCCTATTATGATATATAAAAGTGCCTAATTTTGTTTTAGAGGTCTCATACAATAGATTTACATGGATCCAAGGTCAAAAACACTTTAATTTTCTCATAATTTACACTGCAGCATCGCCTCTTTTTCTCAGTGTCACAAAGGACTCGCTCAAGGATCTGTTCACTCTAAACTCCTCCTTTCAGAGAGCCTACTCTGCTCTGATTGGTCAGATGTCCCAGGGAATGCCCACTACCATATCTGAATTTCAGTCCAGTAATAATGTCGTTGGTTTTACCTTATCAATTTGAGTCCGAGTTCTATAGTGATACATCGGAAGATCAACCCGAACCACCATCGCAAGCACAACGAGAACAGGAAGTTTCTCAGTGGTAAGTTTGTATGTAGCTTGACGATAACGTGAGTAATTAACCATACTTACAGGTTGTGATCCAGAGGCGCAAGATGGTCCAAATAAAGTGGGTACGGCCCCGTGTTTAATGTATAATCATTTTCCAAATCCTGCGTTCACTTCAGCTAGATTTGAGAAGCAGTCGTCGGTGAAATGACGGGAACACAAACGAAAGTCCGAATTGAACTGCTGTGGTATGGTTTTAAAAGTAAATTCTAACCACGGACGCTTTACTTCATCCTTTGGGAGTCCATGCAAAGTGTTTTTGCTTTTGCAGTGCAGAAAACAACGTCTTCTAGACGTTAACCTAACTCTTTCAGGATGCATTTGGACGCATCAGCACGTTGTTCAGGAGCAGCCAATGAAGACCAGAGGCAGGTTTTTTTGTTACAAACCTACATCAGTTAGTACAGGAAGTAAGTCTGAAATTACTGACTACTTGACTGACTACTAGCTGTTCAGAATCGGGTCTTTCTTTTGGGGGTCAATAACTCTCTTTGTCGTGCACGTTGATTTTTGAAACTAAGCAGACTTTGTACATTCACAAACAGCTATATAGCACACTACATGAAAGGTAATATCTGAAAAAGCATAATAGGGGCACTTTAATTAACTTTTGAGGTACATTTTGTTCTTGGTAACATCTAACGTTTGATCTCCTGATCAATATCTTTTGACAATGAGGTCAAGCACATGCTGTAAATGGTAAATGGTCTGCACTTACATAGCACTAGCCTGCCATCAGGAGGATTCAGTGTCTTGCCCAAGGACACATGGATTAGTAGAAAACCTGCTCTACCACCTGAGCCATAGCCACCTCTGTAAATAATGCTGTGTAAGCCCTTCACTGACCCAGCATTTGGATGAAACCAAGAAGAAGAAGACATTCCACAGAAACAGCTGATCTTTATTTGGGTTAAATCAAAATCACTTCATTCAACTCAAACAAGTGGCCAAATGTGCTATTATGATGGTTCTGATGAGACCTAGGTGGAACTGGTTGGACATCATTCTAAAAGCTATGTTTTATGCAAAAACAAGACAGCTTATCACCCAAAGAACCCCATACCCATGGTGGCAGCACCATGCTACAGGGCTGCTTCTCTTCAGCTGGGACTGGAGCTCCTGTCAAGTTAGAGGGAATCATGGATAGCTCCAAATACCACTGTATTTTGGCACAAAACCTGCAGGCCTCTGTTAAACAGCTGAAGATGAAGAAAACTTCCACCTATCAGCATGATAACAACCCAAAACACAAATCCAAGTTAACAAAGGAATGCCTTCAGAAGAAGATTAATGTTTGGGAATGGCCCAGTTAGAGCACAGATCTAAATCCTACTGAAAACCTGTGGAATGACTTAAGAGGCCTGTACACAGGACAACCCATGCAAAGGTGGAAAAAAAAAAAGAGCTGACATGATTCATCTTGCTTTCATTTTTTACATCACAAAAACCTGAAATTAAACAGAGGCATGTGGACTTTTTATATGCACTGCCTGGGGTTATTGCTACTTCTCACTTCTACTACTCATCAAGGTAAAAATGTGATGGAATCTCTCCAGACGTGCACATGCATGGTACTTAAAACTGACCATTGCATTCTGGGGTGGTGGCATTTTTGTGCTGACATTTTTTGATATCTTTAAAAAAAATCAAACAAAGTGCTGAAAGTACATCTTTCTCTCTCTCTCTCTCTCTCTCTCTCTCTCTCTCTCTCTCTCTCTCTCTCAATTCAATTCAATTCAATTCAACAAGCTTTACTGACTGTACATATACATGTACAGTGTTGCCAAAGCATTAAAGGAATGTAGAACTGTTATTAATAAACATGAGTGTAGTGTATGTATTAACATATATTCAGAATCTGAATAAGCATATTGTATTAGTGTCCATGTAGACACATGGAGATGAGAGAATAGAAACCAAGCGTCAGTACAAATGTTGGCAATCTTAAAGAAGTTAATTAAAACAAACAAACAAACAAACAAACCAACAGACAAGCAGGAACAGACAAACAGAAGATACATACTGTCCTGCTAAAACGTTCTCCTAACAGAATGGGCAGTTTGTGAGTGCTGGGCAGAAGGGAGAACTGGGGGTTTGTGAATTGAAATCTTTTGAAATATATTTCACGCAAGTGTTTGAATTTGTTACACTCAGTTAGAACGTGCAGCTCTGTCTCCACTGTGTTGCTGTTGCCCTGTGTGCACACTCTCTGCTCTTTAGGGAGCCATGATTGCTTATAGTTATAGCGGCCCATCTCGATGGCCAGCGTGTGTGCGCTGAGTCTGTAGTTTGTCAGCGTGTTTCTGTGTTGGTGTTCACTCCCTGTGCTCAGGTAGTCAGCTACAGTGTACTGTCGATTTAGGGCTAGATAGCACTGCATTTTACTTTGTACTTGTGTTTCAGTGATTGATGTAGTTTTGTTTCTGAAGTGTTATAATTTGGTGAGGTCTGATTGGTCTGATTGTTCTTGTGTCCGGCTGCTCCTGATGTAGAACTGTGTTAGTGTATGTTAGTGAGCTGAGGTTCAGAACCAGCCGGGTGAGGAGACTCTTCTCTTGGCTCAGCTCTTGGCATTGCAGGGCTTTGTAGTGGTAGGTCTGGATGCCACTGTGTTTAAGGTGGGTGGCTCTGTCTGAGGGTTTTGCAGCTGGGGCTGGGGGTTTGAGGGTCCTAGATGGGGGCTTGGTAGCTGATTGTGAGGTGGCCTGCACTCTGCTGCTTTGGGTGATTGCTCACTGGCTTTGAGTCTCTGTAGCTGCTCTCTCAGTCTGTTTATTGTCTGGTCTCTAAGGTAGCACTCTTCTCTCACTACATTAAGATCAATCCTCAGATTGTCTCTGTCTTGTTGGAGCTTTTCACTGCTGGAGCTACTCTCAGCTCCAGCAGATAGGTGATGAGCTCAGGTTTTATAAGGCTCAGCTGAACATTTAAATGCTGGTAAGGTTCTGTGGGTAGAAGATTGGAGAGTACCATCTCTCTGAGCTCTATCCGCTCTAGTTCTTGAAGAGAAAGGCTCTCTCTGATTTGAGACACTGTCCTCTTCAGCTGCCTGTCCTGTGCTGTACTGTAGTATGGTGAGAGCTCCTCCCCTTGCTCCTCCCTTTACTCCTCCCCCTGATCCACCTCTTGTCTCTCTCCCAGGCTCAGGTCTACACTGCCCTGTCCTGTCCCCCTCCCCCTCCCTGTGTGTCCCTGTCTTGCCCCCCTCCACAACCCTGTGTGTCCCTGTCCTGCCCCCCTCCCCCAAGTTATCTTGGACAGAGCTGAGGCTGGCTTCACTGCCCTGCAACATGATTGTCCCAGTGTGGTAGAAATTCACAGTCATTGTCCTTTCCATGTATTACTATCTGCCTGCAACTGAATATGCCCATCTTTTTATTATTTTTTATTTTTGCCCATTATTATTTATTGGGAAAATTAAAAAAAAGGAGTGGGTGGATTTTCACTATTGTAGGGTGGTTGTGTACACGCACTGCCGACACATTTATGTTCAAACACCTTTTAATAGTGAATTTTGCATAATAGGTCCCCTTTAAGTTATCGTTGTCCAGATAATAATTCCCTTGGTTATCTTCTTGAAGTTTCACTCTATTTTCAGTGTTTTAATTTGGTTTAACTCATTTGAAAACTATTCTATTTGTAAAAATTTTTTAGGCACTCCAGTAAAACATGTCTCTCTCCCACTCACTCTCTCTCTCTCTATCTACAATACCTATCTCCTTTAAATCTCATTCCATATACATTCTCCTCAGAAAGTATTGGAAGTATTGTTTTTGCTATACACTGAAGACATTTGTGTTTGAGATTAGTTGTTTCAACTTAAAACATGGCACCTTTTGATTGAACCCATACATTTTTCAAGAAAAATATTACAACATGTGACTGACAGGTGTTTCTGGTTGCCCAGGTGTGCCTGTTAGATAGATTGTTTAAAGAAGTAATAGCTCTATACTTGGTTTAAGCTCTGGGTTTCACATGTGAAGACTGCATTTGTTGTTAAAAGGGATAAATCAACATGAAGACCAGAGAGCTGTCTATGGGAAAAAATTAAGTTATTTTGAAGCTGAGAAAAGGGGGAAATCGATCAGAGCCATCGCACAAGCATTGGGCATAGCCAATACAATGATTTGGAATGTCCTTAAAAAAAAAGAAACTGGTGTACTAACAACCACACAGCGAACCAGACTTCGAGAACAGAAATATAGAGGCCATACCAAAAGATACAAACCACGCATGAGCAGTAAGTATCAGAAGCCCAGATTGGAATTCACAAAGAAATACAGAGATGAACCACAAACCTTCTGGAACCAACATTAACGTCTACCAAGTGCTGGAAAGGCCAAAGTGTGGAGAAAATAAGGATCTGTTCATGATCCAAAACATAGAAGCTCATCAGTCAAGCCTGGAAAAGAAGAATGCAGGGTGAGGATAGTGGAGTTACTTACAGGCCACATTAAAAACAAACATTAACAAAGATATTCAGTTCAAAGCTGTGTGTGTGTGTGTGTGTGTGTGTGTGTGTGTGTGTGGGTGCAACAATTTTTCTTTTTCATTTGTTGATGTGTGTTTATCTGAAATTGTTGCTCTTTTCAGGACAATAATGTGCGCACACACACAAACACACACACACACACACACACACACACACACACACACACAATTTATCCAGATGTGTCTAAAAGCTTTTCTGCATTTTTCTTTCCCGTCGCTTCTGACAGCAAAATGGATTAAATGTGAATCTCAGACGGCATTCATAATAAATCTGCAGAGAGACTGAACCTCCTGTCTGTTTGTCTGTCCCTCAGTCTGTCTGTCTATCTCTGTCTGTCTCTTTATTTCTGTCTGTTTCTCTCTTTCTCTCTTTCTCTATTCTCTCTCTCTCTTCCAGTGAGTCACCTTGTAAATATATGAATATGAAATGTGGAGAGAAGAAAATGTAATCTGCCACTACATCTCTGTGATTTGCATATCTGCCAGCCGCTGTTGTTTTTTCCCTGATGTCGTTCTTTCTTTTTCTTTTTTCTCCTTTTTTTGGTCAATGATGGAGCGATGACAGCCAATATGATCTTACCCTAATGTGTCCTCATTTTCCTTCCTTTTTATCCCTTCAATCTTGTTTCTTTCTTTCGCTGTGAAAGTTGTATTAATGACAGGCAAAGTGAGCAGGTGGAAAACTAAACTAAACAAATGTGCCCTCGTTCACCTTCTGGTTTTTTTTTTCACCCTTCTTTCCCTCCATGTTTTTATTCCTTTTCATTAATTTATTTTGGCTATGGATAGAGGGATGACAGGCAAGTGAACCTAGCCCCAATGTGCCCTCCTCCTTTTGTTTGTACATACATCTTTCCCTCCATCTTCTCTTCTTCTCCATCTTTCCTCTTCATGCTGTTCTTATCCCCACTTACTTCTTTCTGTGTTTGAGGATGGAGGGATGACAAATGAGTAGGTTGAAAGACAAATTAATCACATTGACATGTCCTCCCCCCTGTCCCCCTCCCCCAAATAATGATCTCCACTCTTTCTTTTTCCTTATTTGGTCAAGGATGGAGGCATGACAGGTAAAGTGAGCATGTGGAAAGCTAAAGACATGACATTGACATGTGTCCTCCTTTTCCTCCTCCTCTTTTTTTCCACCATTTTCCCCCCATCTTTATCCTCTCTTCTATCCTTCCATCCCTACACCCCCAGTTTGACCCCCTCCACCTGTTCTCTTCCTCTCTTTCCCCCATGGTGCCCCTCGTCCCCCCGTCCAGACCCTCTGCTGCATTCATATTCAAATCCACTGAGTGTTCTACCCTTCTGAAAAAGAAAGAAAAGAAAGAGAGGAATGAAGATTTGAATCGACACTGCAACAAAGAGAGTTTATGTCCCTCCATTAATTTGATAAAGCAATATCTACTACTCTTTTATGAAAGAGCCTGCAGCTTCCTCTGCAGAAAAGAAAGAACGATGCCAAAAAGATCATTTACTTGGGAAACAATTTGAATTCTTAGAAATCTTAAGTTAAAAAAAGGGCAACATTTTCTGGCATCTTTACGGACAGAAAGGAAAGAAAGATGACAGGAAAGATTTTCTTTACTTTGTGTGGACCTCTTTATTAGAGTATTTTATCCAGTTATTCATCTTAAATCAACCTCCATTCAATATCAATGCAGCATTCCTCCCCCCATCCTCCCTCCATGTAGCCTCCATGCATCCTCCTTTATGTTCTTTTATTACACCCTTATATCATGTCTCTAATCATGTGCTTACATCATGTGAATAGAACATTACAAAGGTTTCACAGATTTACCTGGATTTACAGTGCCTCCAAAAAGTATTCACCCCCGATTATTTCTCCTTTTGTTATATTGCAAGATCAAATTTATGCTTGAATATTCCATCAGCAGAATGGAATTGCGCTTATGCAGAGAATTATCGTCTGCACCTTTTGAAGTGATTCTCTACAGAAATTAAATTAGATAAAGCGTCTAGATGTCCTCAGAATTATTCAAAAATAAAAAAAAAATCTAAAAACTACCATTACAGATTTGAGTTTTTGAATATTGAATGTGTCTATATAAGCTTTGCACATTCTGATTTTCTGGATTTTCTCTCATCTCCGGGACAATCTTTCATCCCAACTCTATCAAATTAGACGGACAGCAATTTTCAGGTCATGCCACAGATTAACAATTGGATTTAATTTCCGGGCTTTGACTCAGCCTTTCCAAAACACAAAGCCTACAAACCTCATTGTCTTGTAGGAACAAATTTTTGCAATAAATTCTTGCAGATGTCTGGCTGACTAGATCAGGTTCTTCTCAACAATTTGCTTATATATGGCTCAATCCATGTTGCCTGTGATGACAACAAGCTTTCCATTCATTATGCTTTGACTTTAGACCAAATGGCTCAACTTTAGTCTTGTCAGACCACGAAATCTTTTCCCCAAAACTCTCAGATTTTCTAACATGGTCTTTCTCAGAATTGGCATCCTTCTGGCCACTCTCCCATAGAGCTGATGATTGTTGAGGTCTGCAGAGGTTCTCCTATTTCAGCCAGTGAGCTCTGTAACCCCTTCAGTGTTGTAGCTGTTCATCACTGTTCATCAGCTGATCTCATCTGCCACTTTAGCTGTGAGACCTTCCAAACTTCCAAAAGATATTTATGGATTTATGGTGCAAGCATACAATTGGAAACAGATGGATTTAAAACTGAAAGTGGTTTACCCTGTATAACAAATTATATACTAGTCCTAATTTAGATTGCTAAAAGAAAAATAACCACTGAGTGGATAGATTCTGGAGGCACGGTACATAAAATTTCACATGTATGTATACATGTGTTCACAGTCACCTTTAGAAAGTTCTAGAACAGCAAGGCCAATTGTTTTGTTTCTGCTATACACTGAAGGCATTTGGGTTTGAAATCAAAAAGACAAATCCTCTTCAGGAGGTGAAATGCATGCTCCATTGGGTTAAGGTCTGGTGATTGACTTGGCCAGTCTAAAACCTTCTACTTTTTCCCCCTGATGAAGTCCTTTGTTGTGTTGGCAGTGTGATATGGGCCATTATCTTACTGCATGATGAAGTTCCTCCCAATTAGATTGGACGCATTTCTCTGTAAATTGGCAGACAGAATGTTTCTGTGGACTCATAAATTCATTATGCTGCTACAATCATGAGTTACATCATTAATAAAGATTAGTGAGCCCATTCCAGAAGCAGCCATGCAAGCCAAAGCAATGACACTACCTCCACCGTGCTTGAGGGATGAGCTTGTACGGTTTGGATCATGAGCAGATCCTTTCTTTCTTCACACTTTGGCCTTTCCATCACTTTGGTTGAGGTTAATCTTGGTTGTTGAAGTTTTGTGGCTCATCTCTGTATTTCTTTGTGAATTCCAATCCGGGTTTCTGAGTCTTAGTGCTGATGATTGGTTTGCATCTTGTGGTATGGCCTTGATATTTCTGCTCTCAAAGTCTTTAAATGATGGATACCTTCTCCCCTGCCTGGTGGAGGTTCTTGCTGATGTCACTGACTGTTGTTTTGGGGTTTTTCTTCACAGCTCACACAATGTTTCTGTCATCAACTGCTGTTGTTGTTTTTTTTTTGGCCAACCTGTCTGGTTGTTTGTACACCAGTGGTTTATTTTTCCCCCCAGTACATTCCAAAATTGTTGTATTGACTATGCTTGTGCAATGGCTCTGATCGGATTCTCCTCTTTTCTCAGCTTCAAAATGGCTTGATTTTCTCTCATAGACAGCTCTCTGGTCTTCATGTTGGTTTATCCTTTATTAACAACAAATGCAGTCATCACAGGTGAAACCCAGACCTCAAACCAAGACTAGACATTCTGAGCAACTAATTCTTTAGACAATCAACCTAACAGAGCAACAAGTAACACCTGTCAGTCACATGTTCCGATATTTCTGATCACTTGAACAATGGGTGGATTCAATCAAAAGGTAGTCTGCCACCAAAGGTGCCATGTTCTAAGTTGTTTAACACATCTAGATGTAAATATCATTAAATGAAAAATGAAATTCTGATCTAGCGTCTCATTCATCTTTTGATCTCAAACCCAGTTGTCTTCAGTGTATTGCACCAACAAAAGAATGACCTTGCTGTTCCAATCATTTTGGAGGGGACTGTGTATACATTATGTGACATCACATCAGTATAGAGTAAAATCATATAGAATTAGATATATAGAAATAGAGAAGTGAAGCTGGATGGACAGGAAGCTGATGGAAGAATGTCTATACGTGGCCTCCTTTTCTCATCTTTTTTTTTTTTTTGCCACTCTAGAGAGTGACCTACATCAGCATAAGCATTCAGTCTGAGGTAAATTGCTTCTCCAGACACTGACTAGTTCATTGAAATGGGGCATGTCAAAGATGATGCTTTGTGATAAGAAGTGATAAGAAATTTAACATCAAACTAGCGGCAAGCTGATGTTATTTACACAGAAGCCTGTGTCTCACTGTCACATCATTAGCATTTATTTACTACAGTCTCCAGCAGGATTGCATAATAATTGAAGAAACAAATTCCACATCATGTTTCTTTCAATCACACTAGCATTTATGCTAGTATTTGGTTAGTCTGTTTGCTATAAAGCCTGTTATTTAAAATTTTTAGTCTTTATGGGCCATTTAAAGTTGAGGTAAGCATATGTAGTGAGGATTTAATCCAAAAATTGGGCACATCGTCTTTTAGACCTCAGGTGTACTGTAACTACAGACCAAGGTGCTATTCAGAAGTTACGAGAGAGCTGCATAGGCGAATCAGAGTTTGTCTACAACAGAGACATGTCTTAGTGTTGTTATGTGAGGTTCTGATCTTGAAATTAAGCCCAGTTTTATTGCCAGATATCAGCTCAGTTAAGGAGCCGTGCTAGGTCCATCACTGTCTGATCACAAAAATTATGGAATGCCATTTGAGGCAAATTTTGAATATATAAATATGACACCACTAATTAATTAAGCCTAAGGATCAGTGAGATTACTGAAAGTATTTATCACACCCCACACTGCACCATGCTCTCTCCAATCCTCTAGTACTGCTTGACTGGACCTACCATCTCTCAGGGTACAAGGAAGGCATCAAGACTCTTCTCTGTTCTGGCACCTAGGTGGTGGAATGAACTTCCCCTAGATGTCTGAACAGCTGAGTCACTGGCGGTCTTCAAACCACAGCTAAAGACCTACCTCTTCCTGATGTACTTAAACTAGCACTTGAAAAAAATGGTGTCGTCTGTGTGCTTTTCTTACTATATTACCTCCCAACAGAGTTTTTAGATCAATGGTATTCTTAGTCCATGACCTAGTGAACCATTGTCAGGATGTATTTATTGATCATTTTCAAAGCAGTTCTGTAAGTCTCTCTGGATAAAGGCGTCTGCCAAATGCCATAAACGTAAACGTAAAATGTAAATCTTTAATAGACGAAAGATCAGTGAGATTACTGTAGAAAGTACCACATTGAAACCATAAAGATGGCTTTGGATACTTTTTCTTGGATAGCCTTAGGACTGCAATCGCTACGAACAGTTTTACAGTCAAGTCTCCATCACTGAACAGTTACTAACGTCAACAAAATAGACTTCAAGTTAAACCTAGAATGAATTCAGAAATGACTCTGATGTTTTAATTTAATTTTAACAATGTGAATGGAGACCATAGAATCGACTTGAGCAGCTGTGTAACTCGACATTAAATATGAAGAACTTTCCCACATAAATATCGACATACAGCCCATCAGGAAACATATTATGCTAGTTACTTAGCAAGCGCCATGATGTGATGTCTGTTATACTAGTGTTTTTGCATGTAAATGTGCATGTTTTTATGTTTTTGGTTGAGAAAGCGTTAAAGATGATCTGAAAACACACATTACAGCTGAGATAAAATACATTCCTAGTATTTTCAAAAAGAAAGTGTGACATGTTTCTTCAGAAAGATTTTCCTCCCAATTGTCAAAATAAGTCAGGTGGAAAGTAATAGTTTTCTCTGCAAAGCCTGAATGTGAAATTGCATTTAAATTACACAGCAGGAATCTCTTTTTTGTTCCTGATGTAATTTATTTATGATTTGTCCCTCAAAATGTTTTCAAGGCTCTTTTCCCCTACTTTTTCATTTCAGTCATCGAAAAAAAAAAAGAACAAAACAAGCTGACAGTCTGATCGATATTGAGTATAGAACATCTTTTAGACATTCACTTAAAATAAATAATTCTTTTTCTTTAAACGGGTGAATAGTAATTAAATTGTTCACTGCGGTGGAGTTTATACAGCAGATGCATTAGCTTGGCTGCTGTATTGCTGTATCACTTTATCATACAGTCTAACTTTCAAAAATTTACATTTAAAAAATACTTTTTTGATTTCTTAATATTGTTTATTTTAAACCTGGAACACATGTGTAGATAGGTCACGGATCTCATGCGTTAAATTTTATTCAACATTTATCAATTTAATTATTAAAACAGTGTTGCACTAAAATATATAACTGACACCACATGTACTGTAGCATTTCTTTGGGTAATTTGTGAAAATATATTAAATGTTAAATAGTCAGACTCAGAATACATTTCTTATTCAATAATATATGAAAAAATTTTATTTCTGCTTTCCTAATATGAGACAGTTTGGATAGTAATATTATTAGAAAATCTACAATCCCCTCTTTTTTTGTTTTTATTTATTTTGTTCTATACATTGAAGACATTTGGGTTTAAGATCAAAAGATGACTATGAGATGATAGATCAGATCAGCCATGTTCTAAGTTAAAACAGCTAACAAGCTGAAATTCTGAAAACAATAAAAACAAAGTAGTGAAAACAATAGAATTGGCCTTGCTGTACCAATACTTGTATGTGGATATTAATCTTGTAATACTGTAATACTGTAATACTGATGTTCTAACATTAAAATAAAGAATGGTGTTCTTATAACATTCATTTCCAGTATGGTGTTCTAATAACATTAATATCCAGTATGTTGTTATATTAATATTAATATCCATTCGTTAATATCCACTAATAAGACATAAAACGGGTGGCTTAGTGGTTAAAACATTTCTCTCGCACCTCTGGGGCTTGGGGATCGAATCCCATCTCTGCCATGTGTGAGTGTGCCCTGTGATGGGTTGGCACCCTGACCAGAGTGTCCCCTGCCTTACACCCCAATTTTCTTGGGATAGGCTCCAGGCTACCCTCTGACCCTGTGTAGGATAAGAGGTACAGAAAATGGATGGATGGAGGTTTCACAAAACAATCCATGGAGAACCCCTTTAGAAAGCAGGACCCAAAACCCTAAAGAAATCTTTGTATCAAATGGTGTAGAACAGTGATGTTAGTTTTGGATGTTAATGTTATAATCCACATAATCTACACAATCCACAGGGCTGTACACAATCCTGCACACACACACACACACACACACACACACACACACACTAGAAAAAGCAAAAATGTGTGATAACAGTCCAGTTTACATGACATTAAATGCATTAAATGTTCGTTAGCTTTGGCTTAGTTTTTGTTTGTAATGCCCACTGGATCGTATGTTGGTTACTAAGTTTTTTGGATGTTTTAAATGTCTCAAAATCTGACGTTTTTGTCTGAAATATATGACTTATTTGAGTAATTTACTTCAAAGTCTATATATAAACACAACTCTCGTAGCTCTAGCAGTACATTTCTGAACACCTTCTTGTGTATAAATAAAGGAGATAGCATGTGGACATATTTGTTTATAATGTGGTATATTCGACATTTTCAAAGGGTAAAAATAACCCATTTATGAAATAAAATTAACCCATCGTTTTTGTAAAAATGAAACCATGCTTTGGGTTGAAAAACACCCCATTTGCTGGGTTAAAATTAGCAACCCAACTTGATTGGTTAGTTTAGCCCAAAATGTGTTCTGTCCTATATTTACCCAGCCGATGGGCTAAAAATAACCCAATTTGGTTGTCCACTAATCATAGGGTTGGAGGTTCGATTCCTGGCGCATATGACTCCACATGCCGAAGTGTCCTTGGGCAAGACACTGAACCCCCAAGTTTCTTCCAATGTCACGCTAGCACCTTTCATGGTAGCTCTGCTGCCATTGGTGTGTGAGTGAATGGGTGAATGAGACACAGTGTAAAGTGCTTTGTAGAACTGCTATGGTTAAAAAGCACTATATAACTGCAGACCATTTACTCCTACAGAAAACCTTTACTTCAAGTTATTGTTACTAAAGGTCAGTTCTACATGTTACTGAATTATAGGGTTCACTTATATTTTTCCCACCCGGTTTCTGAATGTTGGTTTAGTTGTTGGAAAACATATTGAAATCTGTTTTTTTTCCTGTTTTTTTTCACCTGAGGTTATTTGTTTGTTTATAGATGCTGCTGAGGACCACACAATTGTTATTTAGGCCCTGATAAATAAAAAACTAGAATTGAAAGAGGGTGTGCTTTCATTTTTCCCATAAGTGCAGGGCAAGGGGTGCTCATCCATAAGTTCAACACTCATAGCAATAGCACTAGCTACACAGCTACACAGATGGCTAGAGTGCTAATTGCATTGTATGTAGGTCATGACTGATGACGAGAGGTACTGTCGACCATATCTTTAACTTAATAACATGTTAATAACAATAAATGTTTCAGGCAGTTCCTTGGAATAAGGAAGTGTTTAAATGCTTGTAGTGTTTAGCAAAGAATGGTGTGTGTGTGTGTGTGTGTGTGTGTGTGTGTGTGTGTGTGTGTGGGGGGGGAGATGGAGATGCTCAGAGCTCAGCATTGATTCAGCAGTTTGATTCAGCAGTTTTCAGTAAATTCTCCTCTCGCCTGCATACAGAGCCTCACAATACACTTCACACTGCATTGGGAATTTATTAAATATCAAATCTATAGATCAGCTTTTTGTAAAACTACTGACAAACAAAACAAAATGATGTGATATTTAAGGTACAAATTGAACATATTTTATAAATACAGCGTACAATATTTATTTTCATGTTTATTAATGATTCATAAATTGTTATATTGTATATATAAATATGCACACATGTTCTTATTTGGTCTAGTGTGTTATCAGGTCAGCACTGGTTTTGACCATGATATGGCCACCCTGGACTACATTACCCATCATCCCTATCAGACCACTACAAATCACACTCACTTGTTTGTTTCCCCTTGAAGTCCTTATTTTTAAGAGTCTGTTGTATATAAAGTGGTGTGTGTTTGATGCCATGTTTCCCTAGCTCTAGCTTCACTCTTATGTATAAATTCTTGTTTTGCCATTGTTTGTTTTCTTTGTCTTGTATTTAGTTAAAATCCTGCACTTGCATCTGTCTCCACCATTTTGTGATGTGTACTGTAGATGTAAGAATATAAAATTGATCATATCATATGATTATTACACTAAGTGACATTGTAGTTTTTGCAAGATAATAATAAATAAATAATAATTAGTTTTCTGATTATTATTATTAATAATAATAATAATAATAATAATAATAATAATAATAATAATAATAATACATTTCTTACTTAAATGATTAATTGCCAATTGAGTGATCATTTTTATCTTTCTATCATTCCTCCATCACATCCAGTTTCTCACTGGTGCAGGATTTTCTTTAGGGAGTGCACCTTTAGTGGATATTAATAACATTCTGTTCCATCAAAGCATGTGACATGCTTGTTTTTATCCAGAAAGGTGGAGGAGACGGTTGGATTTTCCTGTTGCAGATTAACCAGCTTTCCCTCAGTGACCATATGCCATAACAGCATGTGTCTGAACTAACTTCTCTACTGATCCAGGAGCAGCTTTATTTGGATGAACTTGAACAGGAAGTACAGCACTACTGATCCAGGGTCAGCTTTATGTGACTGAACGGTAACAGGAAGTACAGCACTACTGATCCAGGATCAAAGGTGGATTGTGATACCTTCTCCCCTGCCCTGTGGAGGTTGTTGATGATGTCACTGACCGTTGTTTTTGGGTTTTTCTTCACAGTGCTCAGAACGTTTCTGTCTCTCTCTCTCTCTCTCTCTCTCTCTCTCTCTCTCTCTCTATATATATATAACTGAAAAATAAGTCAGAAAATTAGGGTTACAGTATTTAGAAATGGTAAAGGTATGTCATAGTGAAAAAGAATGTTTCAGTCAAAAGTCCTTTGAAACTTTCTGCTGTTACATTCAGTGTTCACTGCTCCAACATTCACTGTTACAAACCAACATTCGGATGCTACTTTACTTTCACTTCATTATTACTCATTTCAGATTTTATTTCTTTTGATTTCCTTTCCTCTATACTCATGACAGTGCCAAAAGCATGAAACACAATATATTTTCAAGGGTAGAAATCAAGCACCTGCAACAAACTCACAAGCTAAATATTAATAGCATTTAAGGCAGCTAGCTAACCACTATTATAATGTCTTGCTATTTAAAGGAGCTCCAGAAGCCTGTACAACAAACATGCTACTTGTTATTTCACTAAACATTCTCACATTATTAATTTGTTGCTGTTGTTTTTTTGTTGTTGTTGTTGTTGTTGTTTTGTTTCACCAGACATTTTCTTGTAAAATACCAGCTCAGCTAGGCTAATTGCTTTCAACTGCATAAACCATGGACAGTGGACTAAACCATTGTTGGAGGGGGGGGGGGGTTATTGTTTGGAAATCAAACCATCAATATTTCATCAATATTGCATAATTTTGCATTTTTTTAGTATGATTGCAGTTTTGTTTAGTATGATTTAGCTTATTATGCATACAACCGCTCAGCCATAGCAAGGGGCCTAGGGCCTATTGGACTTTTGTGGTGCCCCTCCATGGGCTGTGGACACTTATAATTGTGACCACCTTTTCCCCCACTAGTGTCAGCCCTGGCCACAGTCTTAAAGCTGGTGTTTCCTTTTTCAGAGTAAACTAAAAATGTGGTTATTATGTCTTTCACTTTCACTTTAGCAGGACTTCTTTTCATTTGTTTGTTTAAATATTACACAGAAACTCATAGAAACAGTAGAGAGCTGTAATGGAAAAGAAAAACACCCTTTATCTTCTTCTTTATGACGCTAATCCTTATCTTCTTCTCTCTGGCATTCGTCATATCCCAACAGGACATCCTTTCATCCTGTTTTCTAGGCCTGTCTTTTTTTTTTCTACTTTTATACCCTGCAGAATTATTGGCATCCTTCATAAAAATGAATGAAAATGAAAATATTCCACTCTTTTATTGATCTTTGCTGTGATATTAGAACTACATTTTATCATTTTAAATGATCACATTTCCCCCAAAATATATTTGCTAAAATTGATGATAAGGTACTTAAGGTATATTTAAAATATTTTATTTAAGGAATCTTTTAAATAAATGCAAGCAAAACCTTTTTAAGAACAATTATTTTGCACTCAGTCCCCAGGAAATCTGCTGTTGCCTTTAATAATGTTCTGCTTCCCTGTGGTAGAAATAAGAAGTTGTAAATATATGAAATCCCTTTGGCATTCATTACCACGGGACCGTCAGACCTCCCTGATCCATCCTGATGCTCTACTCTGCTTGGAGATTCCTTCACCTGAGATTCACCTGCTGTTGTATGGGGTTGCCTCACATGGCTAGCCTATATTTTGCCTTGAGAGTGCTTTGGATGGTACGACACAGATATCCTAAAGCTTGCTGTGGATGGTCTCACTTGGATGGCAAGTTACTGAAAACAGTCTAATCTAGAGCCTCATTCATTATTCAGTGGATAACTTCACTTGGATAGTATCAACTTAAAGCTACAAACTCTAATGAAATCAAAATGCCCATACTCTGATTCCAATCAAATTCATATCTGAATTTCAGTTAAGCTGTTTTGTGAAATTGTTGGAAATTCTTTGAAGCTAGCATTTGGCAGAATTGAGAGACTGTCAATCAATAAGACACGAGTGTTTCCAAGTATTTTCCTGTAAACCCTATCTGATTGGTCTCACCTCTGTTCACTGAAGATATAAAATTACATCACTGCCATCTTCTTTTACTGACGTTCATATGTACATAGTGACAAACCGCTCCAAGTGGACAATTATTCAGGGCTAAAGAAAAAATCTTCAGGGCTACAGCCCCGAATGCCCAGGCCGGGTTACGCCCCTGGCAGCCACGTTAAACCTGATTTATTTTAAAAATGCATTTTTACTTAATATTGTTTTCTAAACAATAAATTTGTAATGCAAATAACATAATTTTATTGACATCAGTAACTGTAATCAAATGATATCAATTTAAAATGCAATGCGTTATACCCAACTCTGCTGGATACTATATTCTGCTGTGTATTTACTGTAATAACTTTGAAGCATTTTAAAGTTATTACAGTAAATACACAGAACATGTTTCTGCAATAGCATACAGCTTACAGTATCTACATCTCAGCTGGTTATATACTGGACAGAGATGGACAAAAACTAAATGCTTAAACAGCAAACTCTGTGTATAGACTATAAACTCCTCTTTGACGACAGTTGATAAAATTCACATTAGTAATATGGCGTGTGAAACACACTACAGGCAGGAACACGCTTTCAACAAGACGTTTTTATGTAAATTATTAATGTCTTGTTCATGCCCTGTGGCCTTTCAGTGGCAGTCACCTTGGTGTTTATGTTAGTCACTGAGAGAAGAATTAACATTGTGTGTTAGGACCAAACTTGTGTTCATGCCGCCAAACAAATAATGAATACTGGGATTAACGTGTGTGTGTGTGTGTGTGTGTGTGTGTGTGTGTGTGTGGTAAAAGACCACATGTTTTAAAATACTTCTTCATTTTTTTTTTAAATGTTATACATTAGTAAACATATGGGGTTAACGTGAGCTGCAATGAAGACTCACAAAAAATAGTTCCTAGTGATGGAGCTGAACTCTTAATTACTGAATAGCAGATTGAACGATCTTGAGAGATTAACATTATTGCTCCTGAGAGCGTATAACTGTGAGTCAGTGTTGTGAAAGTTTCTCATCTTGTTTTTCAGTTCATGTGAAATAACTTTATTGCAGTAGCCATATTATTGTAATATTATTACAGTAACAAAATGTATATGATTCATGATGAATATTTACATGTTGTGAATTAACTTTGCTTTTGTGTTCATTTCTTAATAACACATATAGCCTGTGTGTGTGTGTGTGTGTGTAGGTGTGTGTAGGTGTGTGTGTGTGTGTATTTCCTGCCACAGAAGTGAGCTTAGTAAACCACAGTTCTATTCAAGAACCATTTCAGAACTAAAAGTATGTTTCTGCTTGAGGAAGTATATGCTATACTGAACAGAAAAAAAAGCTTAAAGTGTGAAATTGTACCTTGTGTTACATTAATATTTGTGCAACAATTCACAAAATCATGCACCAAAAGCAATAAAGAACTGAAATATAAATGTAAGTGTTGCTGTAAGTGTGCCATGTGCTGAAATCCTGGGTTTGTTTCAAAGTTTTTTTTTCACCTCCATAAACAGTTGTGTTGCCAAGAATGAATTTTGAGGGGGTGCATGAGGAAATGTTTTTTAAAAAATCACTGCATGATATATAAAGTTAAATTGATAGTTTGTCATGTAATTATTTAAGGAACAGAAGAAAAAAAAATGCTCAATTATAGGGTTTTACATAAACCCTAGACATAGAACATAGAACATGGCACCTTTAATTTGAACCCACCTATTTTTCAAGAGATCAGATTATTGGAACACATGACTGACAGGTGTTTTTGTTGTCCAGGTGTGCCCGGATAGGTTGACTGTTTAAACAATTAATAACTCTGAAGGGCTACTCTTGGTTTGAGCCTTGGGTTTCACCTGAGAAGACTGCATTTGTTGTTAAAAAGGATAAACCAACATGAAGACCATAGAGCTATCGATGGGAGAAAATCAGGCCATTTTGAATCTGAAAAAAGATGGAAAATCTATCAGAGCCACTGCACAAGCATTGGGCATAGCCTATATGACAATTTGGAATGTCCTGAAAAAGAAGGAAACTACAGCAGTTGATGACAGAAACATTTTGAGAGCTGTGACAAAAAACCCAAAAACAACAGTCAGTGACATCACCAACAACCTCCACTGGGCAGAGGTGAAGGTATCACAATCCAGCGTTCAAAGAAGACTTCGAGAGCAGAAATATACACGCCATACCATAAAATATACAAGCCATACCATAAAATACAAAAATCTCATCAGCAAGAATCAGAAGGCAATAATTGAATTCGCAAAGAAATACAGAGGTGAGCCACAAAATTTGTGGAACCAAGATTAGCCTCTAAGGTTAAGTGATGGAAAGGCCAAAGTATCTGAAAGGATCTGCTCATGATCCAAAACATATGAGCTCATCAGTCAAGCATGGGGGAGGTAGTGCATGGCTTGGGCTTGCATGGCTGCTTCTGGAATGGGCTCAATAATCTTGGTTGATACAACCTTATTGTCATTGCACAGTACAGGTACTCTGCAACAAAAATGCAGTTTTCTACCAGAAGTGCAAACGGTAGCATTATACAAATTAACAAAGTTAATAAAAGAATATTGAATGCTAAAAGAAGTAAAAGAATCGATGAATGCAAGCTGTCCAGCACCTGAGACAGCGAAGCAACCCCAAACCATAACATTTCCACCACCATGCTATGAGATGCTTCTTCTGAAAAGCAAAGGCTTTTTCCTATATATACTAATTTCAAATCTGATGACTGCAACACACTCCAAAAAAGTTGGGACATTCGATTGTTTACTGCTGTGTAACATCACCTTTTCTTTTAATAACATATATTAAGCATTTGGGCGCTGAAGACACCAGTTGGTTAAGTTTAGCAAGCAGAATTTTCCCCCATCCATCCATTATGCATTTCTTCAGCTGCTCAACTGTACAGGGCCTTCATTTCCTTATTTTGCGCTTCTTAATGCGTCACACGTTCTCAATCGGAGACAGGTCAGGACTGCAGGCAGGCCATGCTAGCACCTGCATTCTCTGCTTACGCAACCATGCGCGTGTAATCCAGGCAGAATGTGGTTTGGCGTTGTCCTGCTCTGGATGGCAGCATATTTTGCTCCAAAATGTGTACATATCTTTCTGCATTAATGGTGCCCTCACAGATGTGCAAGTTACCCATGCCATGGGCACTGACACACCCCCATACCATGACAGACACTGGCTTTTGGACCTGATGCTGATAACAGCTTGGATGGTCCTTTCCCTCTTTGTCTTTGAGAAGATGACGTCTGTTTTTGTCCAAAAACTATTTGAAATGTCAACTCGTTGGACTACAAAACACGATTCCACTGTGCTACTGTCCATCTCAGATGAGACCGCATAGTAAAGCCTGCATCTGTGGATGCAGCGGTGAATGGTGTTGACTGACAAAGGTTTACCAAAGTATTCCCTAGCACATGTCAGGACATCCATTACAGACTCATGATGGTTTTTAAGACAGTGACGTCTGAGGGATCGGAGATCATGCGCATTCAGAAGTGGATTTTGGCCTTGTCCTTTACACACTGAGATTTGACCGGATTCCTAGAACCTTTTAATTATATCATGCACTGTAGAAGATGAAATGCCCAAAATCCTACCGATTTGTCTTTGGGGAATGATGTTCTCAAAGTGTTGGATTATTCACTGATGCATCTGTTGGCAGATTGGCGAGCCTCGACCCATCCTTGCTCTTGAAGGACTAGACCTTTTTTGTAGGCTCCTTATATACTATGATTAGATGATTATGATTAGACAATATGATGATATGATTAGATGGTAAATTTTACTGAGCATCTTGCAGGACCAGCCACAGTTCTTCTGGAGACTTTGACTGTCGCACTTGCTTCTTATTTTTGCAGCAAAACCCAGCAGCCTTTATTATGTTTTTTTGCCTGAAAAGTGGTCTCTTAGTAATATGCTGCTTTCTATACTGACATACAAACATTTTCATGAATTCATGAGTCCACCATCAAGACATAACACTGAACAACAATGGTGTGCATGGCAGGGTTGCAAGGAGAACACCTCTGCTCTCCAAAAAAGAACATTGCTGCCCTTCTGCAGTTCAAAGATCATATGGACAAGCCAGAAGGCTATTAGAAAGATGTTTTGTGGATGGATGAAAACAAAATAGAAATTTTGGTTTAAATGAGAAGCGTTATGTTTGGAGAAAGGAAAACACTGCATTCTAGCATAAGAACCTCATCCTATATATGAAACATGGTGGTGGTAGTATCATGGTTTGGGCTTGTTTTGCTGCATCTGAGCCAGTACAGCTTGCCATCATTGATGGAACAATGAATTCTGAAGTATTCCACCGAATTCTAAAGGAAAATGTCAGGACATCTGTCCGTGAACTGAATCTCAAGAGAAAGTAGGTCATGCAGCAAGACAACGACCCTAAACACACAAGCCATTCTACCAAAGAACGGTTAAAGAAGAATAAAGTTAATGTTTTGGAACGGCCAAATCAAAGTCCTGACCTTAATCCAATAGAAATGTTGTGGAAGGACCTGAAGCAAGCAGATCATGTGAGGAAACCCACAGCATCCCAGAGTTGAAGCTGTTCTGTACTGAGAAATAAATGACCAAGTAAAATATTTTTGTCTCATTTGTTTAATTTGGTTCTCTTTATTTACTTTTAGGACTTGTGTGAAAATCTGATGATGTTTTAGGCCATATCTATGCAGAGATATATAAAAATTCTAAAGGGCTCACAAACTTTCAACCACCACTGTATATATAATATGCAATATTAGTCATAAATATATATAAGAGATTATATGATGTACATTGCACATACTGTACAACAGAACAGAGTGTCAGGAAAAGTAGACAGAAGCAGATGCAAACGCAGTTAGCTTTTATTGAAAGAGCTGGCAAACAAATCCAAATCGTGAGGCAGAGACATGAACAGAAAACAAGCAATAGTCAGGTGATCAGCAAACCACAATAGCAGGGCGAATCCAAAATCCAAAAACCAAGTATCGAAGCCAGATCAAAACCAGATTATAAATAGACAGAATAAAGGCTTGGTAATGTTAGGTGAGCAAACACTGAGTGTTACTTCCACCTGAACAAAGAAACACTAGGGTTTAAATACACAAACTAATTAAGGATCAAACAGAAGTGGTGAAAGTAATCATGACACACTAAGGAGACAACCAATGACAAGACATGGCAGGAGACAAGACATGGACCAAAACAAAACCCACATGGCAGTGTAAACAAACACTTGAAAATACGGAAGTATGTGCCAGAGTGGTGCGAACTGCTATGCATGCTGAGAGCCTCCGCATGAAGTGATGAGCACGAGGCGGAAATATGTGACACCCAGATTATCAATGTATAATATACAATGTACAATCAGGTCCATAAGTATTTTGCTTCTGTACACCACCACAATGGATCTGAAATGAAGTAATCAAGACGTGATTGAAGTGTAGACATTCAGTTTTAATTCAAGTGGTTTAACAAAAAAATATTGCATCAACCATTTATGAATTACAGGATTTTATTACAGAATCCCATCATTTTCACAGGCTCAAAATAAGTGGACAGTTGACTGATAAGCAGTTTCATGGCCAGGTGTTGCCTGTTTCCTCATTATTGCATGACCAATTAAGGAGATAAAAGGTCTGGGGTTGATTCCAAGTTAAATTTGAAGTTGAATTTACATTTAGTAGCTGTTCATGGGAACTCTCTCTCAAAACCTCTAAATTAACTTGTACCAGAATGATAGGGAGAAAAGAGTCTGGAGAAGGAAAGGAAGTGCTTGTGTTCCAAAGCACACAACATCATCTGTCAAACATCCCTGCTTGACTGAGGACGTCGCTCGGCATCCCTGTTCAGCTGAGGATGTTGCTCCGCCTCGTTTGTTGCCAAGAGCTCTGCTTTGCTTCCCTGCTCCGCCTTGGACGTCACTATACCAGGCTCCTCTTCGGACATCGCTCCACCTTCCTACTCCACTGAGGACGTCACTCCGCCTTCCTGCTCGGTTGTGGACATCGCTCCGCCATCCTGGTCGGCTGAGGACATCGCTCTGCCATCCTGCTCCACTGAGGACGTCGTTCTGACTCCATGCTCCGCTGAAGACGTTGCTCCTTTTCTTTGCACCGTAGGTCACTCCCCCTTCCTGCTCCACGGAGGACATCATGCTCCCCTCATGCTTCGTGAAGAGCATCACTCCCCCCTCTGACCTCGTGGAGAACTTTGCTCCCCCCTCTACCTTCATGATGAACATTGCTCCCCCCTCGGGCTCTGCCTTGGGTTTCACCCCCCCCCCCCCCCTCGCCCACAGGCTGCACAGTGGCCGTAACTCCACGCTCAAGCCCGGCCGGGGATATCACGTCATCTCTCTACGGTGCGGAAGAGTACCCATATCTGAACCTCAGTGAACACAAAAAGTGTCCTCTATCCAGCCCTGTGAGGGAGGACACACTATGGAACTCTGAAATGCTTAGGGACATCTGGTATAGGGATCCATGAGCCCTTCATGAACTGGTTACCTGCTTCAGGAATCGCGCATGGGGGTGGCAGGGGGTGTATCATGTTATGCTCATGTTACGCTCATGTTACGTTAACATCATCTTTGATCCATGTAAGTCTTGTGGTGTGCTTTGTTTGTTACTTTATTAAACGCTTCACTTATATTCTGCAATTGCATCCGCCTCTAAATTCCAAATCGTGACAGTTGGAAACTTGGCATTTGGTGATGTCCATGGGTTCCAGATTTCAGGCAGTCATTGACTGCGAAGGATTTGCATCCAAGTATTAAAAATAATCCTAGTTTTTATGACTGTTAGTTTATCCAATTATTTGTGCCAAACATATCTTTTATAATTATGATCAAAAAGCTGGTCTCACCAGACCATAACGTTTTGCCACATGGTTTAGGATGACTGTATGTATATAGGTTTTTTTGGTAAAAATTTAAGTGGTACTGGATTTTTTTTTTTGAGAGAGAGATAAAGGGCTTCTATCTAGCCACCCTACCTCATAGCCCAGACATATGAATATGAGAGACTGTTGTCACATGCAAGGAGTCACCAGATATTCCTGCAGCTCCTTAAATGTTCCCATAGGTTTCTTTGCAGCCTCTCTCGTAATTATTCATCTCGTCCTTTTGTCAATTTTGGAGGTATGTCCTATTCTTGGTAATGTCCCTGTGGTGCCCCATTTTATCCACTTGTTGCTGCTAGCCTTCACAGTGACCCATGGTACAGATCTATACATACTTTGTGAGCTCTTTGAGGACCATGGCTTCAGCTGTCAGATGAAACCAAGAAGAAACAGCTGATCTTTATTTGGGGTTAAATATTGATGGTATTTTTGTATTATTGTGCATCATTTTCTTCCCCCCTAAAACATTTCTGTTTGTATTTCACATCTTGTTGGTTGCTATCTGATATTAAAGGTGGAAAAAGATGTGACATGATTTATCTTGGTTTAATTTTTTACATCAGAGAACCCCGGAGGAGGTGTAGACTTTTTATGTCCACTGCATACAAAATATTAAATATTAATATTAAATATTAAAAGTCTCCATACATAGGGGACTATGTAAAACAGCACCATGTCGGTTGTGCCTTCGTCAGTACATATTCGTGGACATCCACTTCTCGGCGCAACACTTCCAGTCTTTTGAATTTGTTAAAAAGTTTGGTAACAGTGTTGTGTGTGATGTGCTTGTAATATTTCCTATTAAAGTCCATAGCAACCTTGTGACAGCTTCCCCATCCATCCATCCATCCATCCATCCATCCTCTATCCTCATCTATACCTCTTATCCTACAGGGTCGCAGGGAAACTGGAGCCTATCCCAGGGAGCATGGGGCACAAGGCGGGGTACACCCTGGACAGGGTGCCAAGCCATCGCTGGGCACACTCACATACACATTCACACACCCATTCACACACTACGGACACTTTGGACACGCCAATCAGCCTACCATGCATGTCTTTGGACTGATGGAGGAAACCGTATTACGCGGAGGAAACCCCCATGGCACGGGGAGAACAGAGCCGTTACAGGAGTCGAACCCCAAACCCTGGAGTTGTGAGGTGTGCCTTTTGTCAAAGGCATTCTTAAAGGCTATCTTTAAAAAATAATAATTAAAAATTCCATCACTATTATTAATAACAATAGTATAACGTAATTATAAAAGACATATTTTGGAAGTCATTCTGCTAAAAAAAAGTGTTAATTACCCATATGTATAGAGACCTTTTGGACACCCTGTACAAAATCCTCTATCATTCATAAACTTTGGGCCTTTCACAATTGTAGAATATGTAAACAGACCTGCTTGCGTTGTATATTCACTTTTAGGAAGGAAAGGTTCAGAGTTCACCTATTGTTTCTACTACAAAATAAATGGTCTTTAGTAGACATAACATTGCACAATATAATACAGTATAATATAATATGATCTAATATATCTTCATTATCAGTTCTGCTAATGAATTCGCGCATTAATCTTATTCTCATGAATAACTCCTCGTGCTGCTTGTCTGCTGAACCTCGCGCGCTCCCTCTGCTGCCTGCTGCTGTTCAAAAACTTCATGTCTGCTCTTCCTGCTTCTCCTCCTCCTCCTTCTTCTGCTTCTTCTTCTTCTTCTTCTTCTTCAGTGTGTGTGTGTGTGTGTGTGTGTGTACTGGGAACCGGACGGACGGATCTCGGGTCATCTGCAGCTGCGGCGCGCGCACGCGGAGGGCGCAGGAGGAGGCGGAGGGAAAAAATGGCGGCCATCAACTAGAGCAGGACACACGGGGACAAGTCGGGAAAGAAGATCCGAAACAGTGAGTAAAGCGGAATAAACGGGTCTAAAACGCGACAATGTGGAGAAAACCACGGTGTGTTTGGTGGTCCGTGACGCGCTGACGGTGTGTGTGTGTGTGTGTGTGCGCGCGCGTATGTGCGCGCGTGCTTTATTTGGAAATTGAAGCTCGACGTGAAAGACCTGCGAAGGAGCTTCTGTCTCTCGCTGTCTGCCTGTCTCTCCTCCTTCTTTATGTGTGTGTTTTGACTAAATGGTGGAGATTCGCGGCGTGCTGCTGCGAGGTGAAGCTCTCGAGAAGGTTGAGATGATCAGGAGTATAATTAAAGTGAAACAGACGGAGAGCTTCCTGTTCGGTTCTTCTTCCAACCCTCTATTTATAAACCTCACTAATGTGTGTGTTTTGTTTAGATCATCTAATGGACCTTTGCTTGAGGTGTTTGGAGAGGGAATTGGTCCAAAAGAGCTTTATTTGACTGATGTGTGTGTGCGTGTGTGTGTGTGTGTGGTGTGTGAGTGAGGAAGAGAAGAAGGAGAAGCCATTGCGCTTCTTTTCTGCTCTTTCTCTCCTGTGGGATCGTCCATTAAGCGACAGTCAGTGTGGCTGGCATTGCTGCAGCTCCTCTCCACGTCCACACACACACACATACACACACACACACACACACACACACACACACACACACAGAGTACAAAAAAGCCAATGTTCCTGCTCCCTGACGTTCAGCTTGAACACGATCTGGATGTTTTTCATGCACTCGCTCATGTGGATGGATGGAAGTGGAGGTGAAAAGTGAAGTGTTTGGACTTCCTCCTCCTCCTCCCCCTTCTTCTTCTTCTTCTTCTGCTTCTTCCTCGTCTCCGTTCTTCATCTCTGTCGGTCTCCGGCGTCTTTTTGGACGTGCTGTCAGGTACGACATTATTCTCCGTAAAATGGAGGGAGGCGGATGAGTCTCCGAGGAGAGAAAGAAAGAAAGGAAGGAGGAGGAGTGAGACAGGAGAACAAAGGTTGACTTCTCTTCTCTGGCTTCTACTCTCGCTTGGACAAGGAACCTCACATAGTGAGCTGTTAGACTAAATATTTTCTCTTTTTGTTTGTTTTGATCAGAGGTTTATAGTTCATTTAAGGTTTAGGATGAACTCGGGTTGTTGTTCTCAATGGTTTTGTTCGTGCCCGTGTGTGTTGGACCTGTAGTTCCCTTTTTTGTGAGATTTTTTTTTCTTCGGGTGAATAGAAGCCTCGATGGTGGTTGTCACATTCAGCCGTGGATGAGAGGAGAATGTTAATGCCGCCACATTCATGCTAATGTTCTACCAGTAGTGGCCTTCACACGTCTTCACAAGTGAGAAGTTTTCAAAGTTCCTGGTTGTACTTTTGGAGATTTTAAACCTCGTTTTGTTGATTTTGAGGTTTCTCCTTGATAACACAAACACTTTTTTTGAAGTGTTTCTGGATATTAAAGTTCTACCTCAGGTTCCTGTTATGTTCTTTACAGCATAATAACATATTAGCATGACTGTTACAACAAATTTTAGTGACCTTTTCTTTTCTTGTCAGATGTTTTTAGGTTTTAGGAAACATTAGCATTTATTAAGCTATTAAAATTGTCATTTAAATCGTAAAATTGTATTTTTTTGTTTTCTTTTAAGTAGAGCCACACGCTAATTTTGACAGATTAGCCTGAATTTTAGCGTACGTTTTAGTGATTCTTTAGTGTAGTAAAAAGTTTTGAAAATTCCTGCTTGTGTGTTGAAAGATAGATTTAAATTTCGAAATGGCGAATTAAAGGTTAAAACACTTTAATGGAGTGTTTGTTGATATGTTTCCGCCTCAGGTTCTTGTTATGTTCTCAGGCTAATTTCAACATATTAGCATGTGGTTTTTTTTATGTTGTTGTTTTTACTGTCTTTTCCAAATCTAGAACGATGTTGTGAAGTTCCCTGCTTGAGTTCTGGACTTGTTTAATATTCCATGAGGAGTTTAAATATGAAAACTTATTACTTGTTTGTATTCTAGGATTAAAAAGACATTGCTCTGTAGTTCTCATTTGATGTGAACATGGATTGCATTTGTTGCACGTTATTTGAACTCTTCATTTATTATTTAATTATTTATTACTAACTAAATTATGGAAAAAATACAGCATGCAATAATTTAAGTGCCACTTTACAACATCTCAGGTTTTTAAAAATTTTTTATGTTTTCTTTTAGCGCTTCATTCCTCTGTTTTTGCAAGATAATGTGAAAGACTGATGGTGTGTGTGTGTGTGTGCGTGCGCGTGTGTTTGCACTTGCTTGCTTCTGCAATAACTCTGGTCAGTGTAGAAACCTGCTGACACTGAGATCACTGCGACAACTGAGGAGGACGAGCTTTTAAAATTCAAAATGGTGGCTGTGTGTGTGTAAGCTAAAACTGACTTTTACACGTGAAACTTGATGCGTGTGCTCGACTCAGTTTGTCTTATGAACATGGAATTGAGACCAAGGATTTAGAGGTTCTGTACTGTCGAATTTAGGATTTAGATCTCTGTGTTGTTAGTCTGTACGTGTTTACACTTAAAAACGTCGTAGCATTGTCCGGCTTAATTGAACCTGTCAGCATACACACACAACGCACTTCAGTATGGTGTGTGTGTGTGTGTGTGTGTGTGTTTGTTTGTGTCTTGTCAGCAGAGCTTCATTCTACCAACCTGCCAGTCCAGTTTGAACATGTTCTCCTGCAGCGTCTTCATGTCCCTCTCCTGTGTTTATGCAAATGTGGAATTTCAGCATAAGACAAGCTGAATGGAGACATCTAATGAGTGAGAGTTCGTCCTCCTGTGTGAGGTGTAACGATTGATCCAAAGGAATGATCTACAGTCCTCTCTGAAAGTATTGGAACAGAAAGGCCAATTCTTTAGTTTTTGCTATGGATTGAAGACATTTGGGTTTGAAATCAAAAGATGAGTTGAGTTTAAGATTATAGATGAGAATTTCAGGTTTCATTTCCTGATAGTTACATCTCCATCTTAAAGTAAATAACACTTAATATGTGGTTGCATATCCCTTGAATGCAATAACGGCATCAAGCTGGTGACCCACTGGCATCAACAAACTGTTGTGTTTTTATTTTGTGTTGCTTTTCCTGGTTTGTTCTGCAACTTCTTTCAGTTGTTGTTTGTTTTGGGGGGTTTCTCCTTTAAGTCTCCTCTTCAGGAGGTGAAATGCTGCTCAATTTGGTTAAGGTCTGGTGATTAACTTGGCCAGTCTAAAACTTTCAACTTTTCCTCCCTGATTAAGTCCTTTGTTGTGTTGGCAGTGTGTTTTGGATCATTATGTGGCTGCATGATGAAGTTCCTCCCAATTTGATTGGATGCATTTCTCTGTAGATTGGAAAACAGAATGTTTCATTAGACTTCTGAAGTCATTCTGCTGCTACCATCATGAGTTACATAATCAATAAAGATTTAGTGAGCCCATACAACAAGCAGCCATGCAAGCCCAAGCCATGACACTACCTCCACCATGCTTGACTGATGAGCTTCTATGTTTTGGATCATGAGCAGATCCTTTCTTTCTCCACACTTTGGTAGAGGTTAATCTTGGTTCCAGAACTTTTGAGGCTCATCTCTGTATTTCTTTATAAAGTCCAGTTTTGGACTTCAGATTGTTACTGCTGATGAGTGGTTTGCATCTTGTGTTATGGCCTCTCTATTTCTGCTCTCAAAGTCTTCTTCAAACATTGGATTGTGATCCCTTCACCCCTGCCCTGTGGAGGTTGTCGGTGAGGTCACTAACTGTTGTTCACGGCTTTCACAATGTTTCTGTCATCGACTGCTGTTGATTTCCTCTGTTCCATGTCTGGTTATTAGTTTATCAGTGGTTTCTTTCTTTTTTAGGACATTCCAAATTGTTGTATTGGCTATGCCCAGAGTTTGTGCAATGGCTCTGATCGATTTCCCCCTTTTTTCTGAGCTTCAAAATGGCTTGCTTTTCTCCCATAGATAACGCTCTCATCTTCATGTTGGTTTATCCTTTTTAACAACAAATGCAGTCTTCACAGGTGAAACCCAGGGCTCAAACCAAGAGTAGACATTCAGAGCAATTAATGCTTTAAATAATCAGTCTACCAGGCACACCTGGGCAGAAAGAAACACCTGTCAAGCTGGAATATTTTTGATCCCTTGAAAAAAATGGGTGGGTTCAAACAAAAGGTGGCAAGTTGTTTAACACATCTAGATGTAAATATGAGGACATTAAAGCTGAAATTCTGCTCTGCCGTCTCATAATAATCTTTTAGTATCAAACCCAAGTGTCTTCAATGTATAGCGAAAACAATAGAATTGGCCTTGCTGTTTCAATACTTTCTGAGAGGACTGTATTCTTTTATATGTGTGTATGAAAGAGTGCACATTTGGCAGATATCACGGCTTACAAATGATTTTTGTAGCCCACTAGGAGTCTTTCTAATCCTCAAAGAACATTTCTGCTTTTTTTTGGTCCACCTTGCATGCACAGCATGTTTACATCTACACACACATTTTCAATTATGTTCAAGTCAGGGGACTGTACGTGCCATTCCAAAAGCTATAGCTTGCATTTCTCGATGTAGCTCATGGTGCTTTGAGGTATGTTTTTAGATCATTGTACTGTTGTAGAAGCCAGCCTCTTTTCAGCGTTTAGTTTCTTGACTGACTGTGTCACATTTGCTTCCAGAACTTGCTGATATTCACTGGAATTCTTTTTATTTACTCTTCCATCAACCCATGAGATGTTGGCTATGCCACTAGCTGCCATACAATCTCAAGCATAATAGATTCACCCACAGGCTTAACAGTTTTCATTAAAAAAAATATCCTATTTTCTTCAAATGCACCTTTGGTGATTGTGGCCAAAAAGTTAAATTTCCGCTTCATCAGTCCTCAGCATTTTTTCCCAAAATGCCTCTGGTTTATCAAGATGTTGTTTTGCATACATAAGATGTTGACTTTTGTGATTAGGTCAGAGGTAAGGTTTCCTTCTGATGACTCTTCCATGCAGATTATGTTTGTGTAAGCAATGTTGCTGAGTAGAATGATGTGTCACTACTCATGTGTCAGCTAAAACTTTCTGCAGGTCCTTAGTGTCATTTGGGGATTATGCTGTACCTTTCTGCATATGGGCAGTTCTAACTGAGAGTCTTCTTGGTCTTCCAGATCTTTTCTTGACTTGCACGCTGAAAGTACTCTGATATCTTTTTATAGCCTTCCTCTGCTTCGTAAGCATCAATTAGCTTCATTTTCAGATCCTCTGTCAGCTGCTCAGAAAACCCCATGGTTGTTGAGTGTTTGCACAAGAGTATTTATTATACTTTGGAATTGTCATTAGCTGACTATTCCTAATGACAATGCTTGGCCTGAGTAATGAGTTTTAACAAGTGAAGAATTTTTTTTTCTATTTTTTTGAGGTCATCAAATATAAAGTAACTGTCCATTAACATTGACAGAAAATGATTATAGTGGTTATATACAGTGCTGTGAAAAAGTAATTTTAAAAAAATCTTTGTGTATATCTCATACTAAACAGTTTTAGATATTCAAATGAAATACAACATAAAACAAAGGCAACCTGAGTAAACACAATAGTTTTTTATTTTTTTTTATTTTGTTGAAGCAAAAAAAAGTTATCCAACACCCATCACCAATATGAAAAACCAGTTGCCCCCTTAAACCTAAAATCTGTGCCACCTTTAGCAGCAGTAACTGCAACCAGACGCTTCTGATAACTGGAGATCAGTCTTTCGTTTACTTTTAGGACTAGGACTTACTCCTGTGCTTTGGATCATTGTCTTGCTGCATAATCCAGTTAAACTTGAGTTTCAACTTACGGACTGAAGTCCGGATATTCCCCTTTAGGATTTTCTGGTAAAGCGCAGAATTCCATTTAAAATGTATGTTTCCCTCAATTATTGCAAGTTGCCCAGGCCCTGAAGCATCAAAGCATCCTCACACCATCACACTTCCACCAACATGCTTGACCATAGGTATGATGTTCTTTTTGTGGAATTCTGTGTTTGGTTTACAGATGTAACGGGACCCCGTCTTCCAAAAAAATTCCACTTTCATCAAGGTGTGTTTTGGCAAAATTCAGACGAGCTTTAATGTTCTTCTGGGTTAGCAGGGGTTTTCACCTCGCCACTCTTCCATGGATGCTCTTTTTGCCCAGTGTCTTTCTAATAGTGGAGTCATGAACAGTGACCTTTATTGATGCAAGAGAGGCCTGTAGTTCCTTTGATGTTGTCCTTGGTTCTTTTGTGATTTGCTGGATGGGTAGTTGCTGTGCTTTTGGAGGAATTTTGGAAGGTCGGCCTCTTCTGAGAAGCTTCACTACTGTGCTGAGATAACGGCTCTCACTGTGGTTCTTTGGAGTCCCAGAGCCTTTGAAATAGCTTTGTAACCCTTCCCAGACTGATGTATTTCAATCACCTTCTTCCTCATCAATTCTGGAATTTCATTTAATTTTGGCACAGTGTGTTACTGGGTAAGATCTTTTAACCCACTTCATACCGTTGAAAAAGTTCTATTTAAGTGTTGATTTGATTGAACAGGGTTTGCAGTAATCTGGCCTGGTTGCGTCTAGTCCAGCTGAACCCCATTATGAATGCAGTTTCATAGATTTGGGGATTTAGTAACTATGGGGGCAAATACATTTTCACACAGGCCCAGTTGGTTTTGGATAACGTTTTTGTTCCAATAAATAGCGTTCCCATTTAAAAACCGTATTTTGTCTGTACTCAGGTTGCCTTTGTCTTATCTTCGATTTTATTTTCATTTCTGAAACAATTTAGTACGAGATCTACACAAAAACAGAAGAAATCAGATACTTTTTCACAGCACTGTAGTTTGCTTCAGAGATTGTGTTTACTTCTTTTCATTTAAAAAAAAAAACCGTGATTTGATTATGCATACAGCTGTATATCAGCTGTGAGCAGTTGTTCCCTCATGAATCATTTCCCCCCTCTCCTGACAGAGAAACCACAAAGTGCAACGTGTGAAGGTTTTACCACGTCGGAAATGTTAAAGTTATAGCTTTACCTCTGACTGTCACAAAGCTCTGACACTGGAAGCTCTTTCCATAAATGTTAAATGAACGTCTTGTTAAATAAACGTCTGTCCCTGTGAATGAGCTGTTACTATAGAAACGATTATGTGCAAGCATATTAATATAAACCTGCGATTTGCAGCTGCACTACTGTCAGCATTTCTGTTATAGAAAATGAATCAACACCCAATCAGTATGTTTGCAGTTATGGCCTGAGCAACACTGATATCTTTAAACATTGCCATATGCAAATGAGCTCTTAAACAAACCGCATGATTTGACTAGGTTCTTTGAGCACTCTGACCATTGTAGGTGTTTGAGGGTGTTTTAATGAATCATGATATAAGTGATTCTATTATAATAATATTAATTAGTATTAGTAGTAATAATAATAATAATAATTTGATCATTAAAATGACAAGATTACTATTGTAAGGCATTTTAAAATCAAACCATAATCATATATGTGCAATTATCACTAGAAATCATAATACAGTAAAGTATTAGCCTGACTGCAGTGGTGTATGTTTGTCTTATTTAGTGGTTTGGGACACAGCTGGATGCAGTAACATATTTGTACCTGTAACTGAGAAATTCATTACAGTGCTTATGAGGTTCTAGTTTGACACTGTTACATTTTCCTCCTGAAGGGTTCATCGGTGGTTTGTCCTTATGGAGGAAACCTTAAACCAACAAAGGTCTTCTTTTGGGAAATGGTTCCAATTAGAACCTATTTTGAAAGCTGCATTTAAATAACCCCTTGTTTAAAGAAATGTATCATATGGTTTCAGACATAACGTGTGTGTGTGTGTGTGAAACAATGTTGTACTGTGTGTGTGTGTGTGTTGCTGTTTCTCTGTAACTCTGGCGCTCTTTGATGACATCATCATCCTGCTCTGTTTCAGGACATTAAACAGAGACAGGAGGTGATGGAAACACATGATTTTGTGTGTGTGTGTGTGTGTGTGTGTGTGTGTGTGTATGTATGTGAGGCCTGGAGAATCTAAAAGCTGTGTTATGTAACTGAGTGATAGCCAAAGGTTCACTTTCCCTGCTGACCCACATGTTCAGTAAACCATAAATAACAACAGAAAGATAGGAGATCTATAGAGTGTGTATTTTAAATAAACGATTACGTGATCACTTCCTAATTTCCAGTATGTGTAGCATCATGCTAACACTTTAACACTTTAAATTCAGTTATTGATACGGCTATGTCTGGGTTTTGCTTCAGAAGGAAGAATGAAGTATGGGTAGCACTGGAGTCATTTCCCAGAATGCAATGTCATGTAAAGAAAGCAGCCAGTCGACCATTTCAATCGGCTTTTGTGTCGTCCTTCTCCTCAGAGGTTCTACAGATCTTCTTCACCCTATTTTGTGTGTGTGTGTATGTGAGAGAGAGAGAGAAAGAGAGAGACTGATTGAGATTATCTGCTACTGCGTAACTTTAACATCAACACACGCTGACTTGCAACCTGGCGACTGAGCTCCAGGAGTTACAATAAGTATACTTCTACACAGTTCTGCACGAGGAATAAAGAAGAACGTGAATTTCTTTAATTACTTTATTTAATCTCTACCTGAACTCTACAGCATAATGTTTAAATGGTTTCCGCCTCGACGCGGTGTTTTTGTTTCGATATTAGATTTGATATTATATTATGAAAAATTTATCAACAAATTCACATTTTTCTATTTAAAACACCGACTTCAGTACTTCTGTGTAGAATTAATTTGGGGGCGGGACTACGTATGGGCTCAGCTTGTGATGTCACAAAAAAAACCCCCTCAATGACTTGATCCTATCACGACCCAGTATGCAAAAAATATGCAAATTATTAGAGAATAACAACATGGTGACCAGAAAATAAGTTGTGTACTAAGCTGTGTGCTAACTAAGAAAAGCTGTAAAACATTTACAGTAAAGTATTGTGATATTTTTACAGGTCATTTCTGTACTTGTTTTTTTTTTTTTTTTTACAGTAGTGTTTGTACTGTAAAAACTGTGTGTTTATAATTTGTAATATTCTGTAAGTTTAAAATAAATAAAATATTTATCCATTGTATTTGCAGTCAACTACTGAGGCTTGATTCAGCTTAGCAGTTGAAAGTTTAAGAGTCTTGCTCAAGGACACAATCAAGAAAGCCTGCACTAAAAGATGATTTGCTTTACTAAACAAAAGTGCTTACCAGCATATAAACTTAAACGCAAAGAGGATTCGTTTTCACCTAATGTAGGTTCCAAAATAAAGGTCACATAAACAATCCACTAATTTTCACATTAGTGTCGACACGGACAATGTTTAACACTGTCACTCCTGCCAAAGCATCGTATGTCCCACAATGCACTGCATTAATACGGTGCACTGCTCTAACTGCCAATCATTTCCTGTACAATCCTGTAAAATAATATAAAAGTATTTTGCTGTAAATTCACAGCAGTTATTCCAGTGTAATTAAGATAATGTTGGTGATGAACAGTTGGAGATTGTCTTGATAATATTGTATTTGAATAGGTTTTGCTACTAAATGAATCAGTGTGAAAATGAATACGTAAATAGACGTACTACTTTTGACTCATCTGACCTAGTTTACTGGCAGTTAGCTAACCGCCTAGGTACACTATATGGCCAAACATTTGTGAACACCTGTTCATCACACCCATATGTGATTCTTCCCCAAACTGTTGCCACAATGGTTAAAAGTTAAAAGCACACGATTGTATAGAATGTCTTTGAATGCTGTAGTATTACAGTTTCCCTTCACTGGAGCTAAGAGGCCCAAACCTGTTCCAGCATGACAGTGCCTCTGTGCACAAAGTGAGTTCCATGATGCTTTGCCAAGGGTGGAATGGAAGAACTTGAGTGATCTGCTCAGAGCCCTGATCTCAACCCCAGTGTGCTCCAGATTTCATCACTTGAAATCAGTGCCTGACCTCACTAATCCCCACGGCCACGCTCCAAAATCTAGTGGAAAACCTTCCCAGAAGACTGGTAGTTAGTATAACAATAAAGAGACACTAAATCTAGAATGAAATGCTCAAAAAGCACACGTAAGTGTTATGATTAAGTGTCCACATACTTTTGGCCATATAGTCTCAGTTAGCTAATGATATTTATATGGGGCTATTTGAGATGGTAGGACAATATGGGGGTACTTCATAATACTTTTTGTAGATCATTTCCTGGATTTTCGGGACAGCTATACCAATCCCACAGTGCTGGTGAATTGTGGATTCTGATTGGTCAGAAGGTTTAATTGTACTGCAGCTGCACATGGTTTATATTAATGTGCTCGTTCTAGTACGTTATCGTTTGTATAGTAACAACGTGTGTGGTGTACAGTCCGCAAAAATGGATTCGTCTGGTGAAATTTTCCATAAGAGGATTTTTACATAACATTTATGGAAGGAGTCTCCAGTGTCAGCGTTTTTTGGAACAGTCAGTGGCAAAGCTGTAACAGGGAAGTTTTCAGAACCGAGGAGTTTACGCTTTGTGGTTTCGGAAACATTACAAGCTGCGTTTTTCTTTTTCTTATTAACTTCAAGAGAGTCGGGGAAGAAAGAGAGGAAATAAAATGTTTATAGCTGCTATAACATACGTGTTAACAGGAACTCACTTGTTTTGCCAATGTTCCACAATACTAAATGTAACTATAATTGAATTTTTTTAAAAATACAAATAATAATTGGAAAATCGCGGTAGGATAAGAGGAATAAAACACTTGGGCATGTTGTTATGGGAAAATAATCAGTGTATGGGTGGTAAGAGTAATTACGTTTTGAGTCAGGTGGGTTCACACCACACTGTCGTGGATTGTTTTCCCGAGAACGACGTGTCCCCGAGTGTTTTATTCCTTACTTCATAACGCTTTATTATGTACACGTTATTTTAAACCACACGTCAGCCTTGTGAACTTTTTGGTAAGATGAAAGTGAAAGGAGAAGTGAGCGCATGAGTGTGAGCATGGAGAACACATGAAAGAAAGTTCTCCAGGTGATTAGATCTCACCACGAAGCAGGGTGTTGAGTTCCTAGGAGGAAAGGGAGCTTAAAACTGCCTACAAAGTCTGGATATCGAGGTGCTTAAAAAGTAGGGAGGTAAAAATAAAAACCTGCCAGTGTTTGTTGGTGTGTGTTAGCGTTACCATTAGCCGGTCCCTGATTCGTAAAATATGAGGGTGAGAAGAGAGACGCACAAGCTGAGATCTTGATCACACCGTGTGTGTGTGTGTGTGTGTGTGTGTGTGTGTGCATGTGCAACACACTTCCTAATATTGGAGTGTTTGTTAGTTGACTGTACCTTTCTATCTATTATTTTATTTTCCTTTTATTGTTCTATTTACCGTCAACTCCCAAAGTATTGGCACCCTGGGTAAAGATGTGTAAAATTCCTGACTAGAGATAAGGGAAGTTACAAATAGTACTAAATGCAGGGGCACCAATAATTAAAAAGACCACGTGATTTTTGTTAAATGTATATTTTTCTTAACTTACTTATTTTCTTCGAATAAATTTACTCCGATTAAAGGTTAGATTTAGATTCGATCTCAGTTTTTCACCGTGAGTTGAGGCTTGTTAACCACAAAGCACTCTCTTTAATTTTTTCTTCCCGTAACCCCTTTTTTACTCACTTTGATGACATTGATTGGTTCATTTTGAATGCAGTTCGAAAGAAACTGCATTAAAGAAAGTGTAGTGGTGCCATAGACTGACTGACTGACAGACAGAAGCACAGGCAGACAGATTGAGAGAGAGAGAAAGACAGATAGGTAGACAGGTGTATGCACACACACAGATTTCCACCACAACATCTGCTTTATTGATTAGTGCAGATGATATTATTTAGTAATTAACACTGTGTAGACATTGACATGCTTCCTTGTCTGGCAGGACCTGTAGACTGACCACTTGCCCTTGTGTCCTGCATGCTAATGCTAATGTCAATAACACGAACAAAATATTTGACGCATTCTGCATATTTTTTCATTCACCTAGACGATAACGTGTGACTCAGCATGGTTGCCGCTAAAATGTTTTGTGAGATGGGCAACAATATAATAATACAGTAATATTTTAGAAACTTTGACGGTTTGACCGCAGGATCGATATACGAACTATATCGGCTCGCGAATACTGGAAACATTTCTTTTCTTTCTTTTTTTTACAAGAAAATGATCAGTGTGTATTTGGGGTCATTTGATACTCGCAGGGAAACACATCAACTTGTTCAATGATCTCAAATAAAGGCATGCAGGGTACACTATGCTAAATTGGAAGCTATAGGCTTTCATTACCTGTTTGCTACGTTAGCCTCATAGCTCCAGTGTGAAACTCAAGAAACAAGCTTCAGACTGTTTAAAGCGGAAAACTGAGCTAGTGTAACAAGCAAAGTGATATAGAGGTAAAAGAAAGAAGGAGGAAAAAAGGTAAAATAACTGTAAGATCAGTGTTTCTTGGATAAAAATAAGCCGCTGTGTGTGAAATTCTTTGCGCTTCTTGGTGTCGGTGAATGGAGAAGTGGTGAGAAAACAAGCCGTCCTTTCAGAGCGAACAGCAGTGTTCTGTAGGAGAGGAACCTTAACCTCTCTCACTTCCTCTACACAGCCAAAAGACCTGCTGATCTCCAAACCGATTAAACATTGAACAAGTTCACTCGCCGCTTTAGCATTAATGAATTCACTCTGCCTTCAGTTGAAAAATGGAACAGTTCAGCTCGGATGATAAATAAATGAGAAACGTTACTGGTGTAGCTCCTTTAATTTCCAATAAAATGTCAAGGCATAAAAATCAAACGTACACTACACTACATACATCACTACAGAATATAAGTAGGCGTGTCTTAATATGCGATTGGGTAGAAATGACCGCTGGGCGTGTCACCGCAATGGATTTTTATTTTTCTGGCTTGTTAGCCGACACTATTGATTGTTCGTGAGAGTCTAATCACAGACAACAAAAACATGCAGTGTAGGTGCATGGTTTTCATTCCAATCAAGCAGGAGCCACAGCTGATTCCACCTGTTTAATCAGTTGATCTTGACTTTCAGTAGACTCAGGAGTGGCTTCTGCATGTTTGGAATGAAAACCTGCACCCACACCAGCCTGTTCTGGATAAGATTGGACACCCCTTGGTCTAGCGTTATACACTGATTAGTGTATAATTATTATTATACACTAATACATTAAAACCACTGACCGGTGAAGTTAATAATATTGATTATCTTGTTACAGTGGCACCTGTCAAAGAGTGGGATTTATTAGGCGGCAAGTGAACAGTCAGTTCTCAAAGTTGATGTGCTGGAGGCAGGAAAAATGAGCAAGCGTAAGGATCTGAACGACTTTTGCAAGGGCTAAATTGTGATGGCTAGACGACCGGGTCGGAGCATCTCCGAAACAGCAGGTCTTGTGGGGTGTTCCTGGTATGCAGTGGTTAGTACATACAAAAAGAGGTCCAAGGAGGGACAACCGGTGAACTGGAGACAGGGTCATGGGCGCACAAGACTCACTGTTGCGTGTGGGGAGTGAAGGCTAGCCCGTCTGGTCCGATCCCACAGCTATGATAGAAACTATGATAGAAAGGTTTCAGAACACACAATGTTCTGCTGGGAAACCCTGCGTCCTGGCATTCATTTGAAACAGATACCACCTACCTAAACAGGCAGACTAAGTACACATCTTCATGGAAACAGTATTCCCTAATGGCAGTGGCCTCTTTCAGCAGGATAATGCGCCCTGCCATACAGCAAAAATAGTTCAGGAATGGTTTGAGGAACATGACAAAGAGCTCAAGGTGTTGATTCGGCCTTCAAATTCCCCAGATCTCAATCCGATCAAGCACCAGGATGCCCTATGGGAAGAAGTCAAGCCAGCGGCGGTAGTTTGATGCTCTGGGCAATGCTCCTCTGGGAAACCTTGGGTCCTGGTATTCATGTGGATGGTACTTTGACACGTACCACCTACTTAAACATTGTTGCAGACCAAGTACACGCCTTCATGGCAACAGTATTCCCTAATGGCAGTGGCCTCTTTCAGCAGGATAATGCTCCCTGCCACACTGCAAATTTGACTTGGCCTCCAAATTCCCCAGATCTCAATCCGATCGAACATCTATGGGATGTGCTGGACAAACAAGTCCGATCCATGGAGGCCCCACCTCGCAACTTGAAGGATCTGCTGCTAACGTCTTGGTGCCACATTCCACAGCACACCTTCAGAGTGCTCGTGGAGTCCATGCCTCGATGGGTCAGTGCTGTTTTGGTAGCAAAGGGGGGACAGACACAGAATTAGGCAGGTGGATTTAATGTTATGGCTGAGCGGTGTATGTAATAATGTTGTTCATTCATTTATTTAGGAATAATATGTGTGCCTCTAGGATTTGGATTTGATTTTTAAAAAAAAATTAATTTACGTTTTTTGTTTGGATATCGTGTCTTTGAACTCTTGAAGTTGAACTTATGCTATGTGAATATACCATAGATTTGGGTCAGGTTGTAAGCTTATATTTTAAAATAGTGCACAGAATTAAATGTGGAATAACTAACTAGTTCCAGTTGCAATGGGGGTGAATAATACCGCAATGTGTCGTGCAGTCAGTTAAAGTAAAAACCACTCCGTGTACAGATGTGAGAAATGTGAAACTTTGTTCCAGAGTGACTGGTTATTCTATGACTGAAATACATACTCACACACACACACACACACACACATATATATTCATCCATCCATCCATATATATATATATGTGTGTGTGTATATGTGTGTGTCTATATACAAACACGCATACCTACATTTCTTGGGGAGGGTCTCTGTGGTGTGGTGAGACGACCTGCCATCTGCTGCAGTTTCTTTAACACCATCGTGTTTAACACCATCCTCAGAGCTTTCTTTTCTTCTCTTTTCACTCGTTGTTTTCCATTGTCTTTTATCTAATCTTTACATTTATACATCACTAAAATCCAATCCAGAAATATTTTTAAAAAACACATAAAAGTCCAGATTGATTGAGTTTTTGGCAATGTAGTGTACTAGGGGTTGCCTATAGTAGTGTAATTAGACCCCACATATTTACTAAAGAAGTTCAGCGGTTTGGGACACAGCCAGAGGGAGTGACCTGCTCTCACTGTAACCGAGCATCGCTGTGGCTTTGCTAAAGACTTGGCTCACTAACTAACTAGGTCAACCCGGGTCATACTGTTTTGAGAATCTATTCGGTGCAGTTGTATTTGTGTGTGTGTGTGTGTGTGTGTGTGTGTGTGTATGTGTGTGTGTGTGGGGAAACAGTATCATAGCAAGTGTGTGTTTGTGGTGTGTGTCTTTCATTGATGTCATTAGTGTCATGTCTTGACGCTAACCAGGAGAGGAACTTATTGGAACACAACTGGACACGTTTATATTTATTATTTTTTTCTTTTATGATTTGTCACTATTCATCACATCCTCTATAAAACTCTTTTTATTACATTAAAAAAAAAAGAAGTAAAATTACACTGGTTTATTTTTAATGTTATTATTCTGTAACTCTGCTGTAAAACCAAACATTTTTTGTAATGTCTGAAATGTCTACAGTGTCCCTGCCTGAAGTTTTACTTTTTTAGTTTAACAAGTACTGTAAGTCTATAGCCTCCAGTACAGCATGGCGCACTAAATATGTGTATGTAAAACATCACACAGTGGCTTCAAATAACATTTTTATTAAAATATAAAATACTGAAATATCTACAAATCAAACTTTTATTACCATCCACCTTACTTCTAACATAGAAACTCCACCTGTTAGTACATTGTTATTAATACAAGCAATAATCAAAGTCAACCGTTAAACCCGAGTTAACAGAGACTCTTCCTTTCGATTCCTTCGTCTGGAATCTCAGTAATGCAAATGCGACTTTAAGTTCCTCTCATGTTCTTGAGCAGAACATTTTGGAGAACTGAGCTCTGCTTCTTCTCCACCGCTGTCTGTTTAAAACAGATCCTCTGAGAAAGATGATGTTGAATCAACATCATTTCTGCTTTCACAAGCAGCAATGTGGAAAAAAACAACAAAACACAACAGGCGGATCCGAAGATCTTTGCTGGAGGTTACTCCATGCCATGTGTGTAATAGGATAGCGAGCTTCTGGGAGGGAGTGTGGAGGAACAAAAAAAAAGGAACAAGGCCCTCTTCATAGCCTTGAGGAGCACAAAATGGTGGACAGATGAATGTTAGCGGTGCTGAAATGGACTCGCTGTGAAGCGGAACAGGCTGAGGGTCACCTCCACTCCTGTTATACAGATCTGCTTAAGCAGTGTTTCTGTCAGGAGAAAGCGGTATGTGGAGGTGGGAATCATTCTCAGCAGATAAAACATATCACATTCACCAGGAATGAATAAGGACAGCTGTCTTCTAAAGATTTTTATTCCTGGACAAATCTGAAGGCTCACGTGTTTCCAGTGTTCACTGGACGAGAGCATTATTAATGTTTTACCTCAGGTAGAGTGACAATACGGTAAAAACTGTTGTGTTCGGACTTTATAGCTGAATTACTGCCCATTTCCTGGTGGAGACGTTGGGTTTCTTTCTCACACTTTGGTTGATTCTAAGTCAGTTTAGAAACGTGAAGAACATGTTTTGTCAGTCGATGAATGAATGAGTGGACGGATGGGTTAATGACCCTGCAAAGTTAATTACATTATTACACCTTGTACCACCGCCCGGGTGAATTCTCAAATCTGATTGGTCGTGAGGTGTGCATTATTTTTTTGTACAGCTCAGACAGAAGCTCCAGCTGTAATATGCACAATACGTTTATTTTAATGCGCTTGTTTTAATACATTGTTTCTATAGTAACAGCTCATTCACGGGGACTTGTACGGTGGACATGCCACATAATCCAAGACTAATAGTAAAAAATAAATAAATAAAAATAATAATAACGATACATTTTTAAAATGTGTTGTTTGAGTCAAAGTTTCCCAGCATGGGAAATGCTTCAGGACAGAGTTTACACTTTCCGGTTTCTTGGTAAAATTACAATGAGAGAGAGAGAGAGAGAGAGAGAGAGAGTGTAAGGGAACAACTGTTTATCGCAGACATAATATAGAGTGCTGTGAAAAAGTATTTGCCCCATCCTGATTTCTTCTGTTTTTGTGTATATCTCATACTAAATAGTTTTAGATCAAACAAAATAGAACATAAAACAAAGGCAACCTGAGTAAACACACAATACAGGTTTTATATATAAAATTTTTTTATTGGAGTGAAAAAGTTATCCAACACTTTACACCAATGTGAAAAACTAATTGCCCCCTTAAACTTAAAGTCTGTTTGTGCCACCTTTAGCAGCAGTAACTGCAACCAAACGCTTCCGATAACTGGAGATCAGTCTTTGACTTACGTCTAGGACTAGGACTTACTCCTATGCTTTGGATCATTGTCTTGCTGCATAATCCATTTGCGCTTGAGTTTGAACTTACGGACTGAAGACCGGACATTCTCCTTTAGGATTTTCTGGTAGAGCGCAGAATTTATGTTTCCCTCAATTATTTCAAGTTGCCGAGGCCCAAAGCAACAAAGCATCCCCGCACCATCACACTTCCACCACCATGCTTGACTGTAGGTATGATGTTCTTTTTGTGGAATTCTGTGTTTGGTCTTCCAAACATTTCCACCTTGACATATTAGTCCACAGAACATTGTCCCAAAAGATTTGAGGATCATCAAGGTGTGTTTTGGGAAAATTCAGACTAGCGTTAATGTTCTTCTGGGTTAGAGTGGTTTTCGCCTAGCCACTCTTCCATGGATGCCATTTTGTCCAGTGTCTTTCTGATAGTGGAGTCATGAACAGTGTCCTTTACTGATGCAAGAGAGGCCTGGAGTTCCTTTGATGTTGTCCTTGGCTCTTTTGTGATTTGCTGAATGAGTCATTGCTGTGGTCTTGGAGGAATTTTGGAAGGTCGGCCACTTCTGGGAAGGTTCACTACAGTGCTGAGTTTTTCCGTTTGGAGATGATGGTTCTCAGTGTGGTTCTTTGGAGTCCCAGAGCTTTTGAAATCGCTTTGTTCCCAGAGCGATGTATTTCAATCACCTCCTTCCGCAACATTTCTGGAATTTCTTTCAGTTTTGGCATAGTGTGTTACTGGGTAAGACCTTTTAACCAAATACATACTGTTGAAAAAGTTCTATTTAAGTGTTGATTTGATTGAACAGGGTTTGCAGTAATCAGACCTGGTTGTGTCTAGTCCAGCTGAACCCCATTATGGATGCAGTATAATAGATCTGGGGAATTAGTAAGTACGGGGGCAAATACATTTTCATACATTATTGGTATTGGATAACTTTTTTGTGTTTACTCATGTTGCCTTTGTTTTATCTTTGTTTTTTTTTTCATTTCTGAAACAATTTAGTATGAGACATACACAAAAACAGAAGAAATCAGATACTCTGCTCTAAAACAAAACATTTTTTGTAATGTCTAAATGTCTACACATACTTTTTCACAGCACATGATGATAGGAACTGAACTTGTCTGTCAGATGTTCCACAACACCAAATCTTAACTATAAACCATAAACAAATTAAAATACGTGACCTGTTGTGCATTAATAAAGGAACATTGTAATCGTTGTGGTATAAACGGAATAACAGACTCCAGACTGTGCCGTTATACGAAAATAATCCACCTCAGAGTGGAATCAGCATGACGTGAAGTACCATACCACCCCAGTGTGGTTTATTTTCAAATAACCGTATGGTCTGGAGTATGTTATTCCCTGAGGTTGATTATTTTAATCTAACAGCATATCCCTGAGTGTTTTGTTCCTCTTTTTATCTATTATAGTTTTCGTTCCAGTTCTTACTTGTGTTATAGCAGCCATAAAAAGCCGTTTCCTCAATCTGCCTTTGTCTCTCTCGCTCTTTTTCCCCCCCTCCTTTCTCTCAGGTTTAATAAGACTAAAAAAAAATGCAGCTTGTCATATTACTGAGCAACTCCTCTATTCTGAAGACTTTTCCCGTGTCTGAAAAATCGACCGTTACAGCTCTGACTGTTACGAAGTTCTGTCACTGGAGACCCCTTCCCTAAAGGTTAAATAGACATCTCAGTGTTACTGGAGTTACTGGGGTTAATGGGCACAATTTACACCAGTGAAAAGGAAACACACTCCAGGTGCCCAAGGTCACAAAGCTGGGAAATTTAAACAGGAAGTGTTTTTACACTGAGATGATTCTATCAGGAAACTGAAAGAAGACGTCATCAAAACACATCCACTCCCATCAAATTAATCCCGCCTCTCAACCCCTTTCGAATCTCAGAGACAAATGTGTGTCTTTATTAGCAGAAGTAGAACCACCGCCTTCTTCAGTGGTTTTTTTGTGTGTGCGTGCATGTGCATGTGAGTATGTTGGTGCTTCATTCAGATGTTATAACTGGTTAATGGTTGACCCAGTTCAGGTCTGCTGCCATCTGCTCTGAAAGGGATTTGCTGGGGGAAGCAGAAGATTACAGCAGATACAGCAGGAGGGCCAGAACACTGGCTTACAAATATTAGAAGATCTTGAATGAGTTGTAGACGTTCAAGCATTGGTTTTGCTTGAGGTACAATAAATAACAATTCTTTTCCACTCATTTCCTGCTGTGATTCATCAAAGCACTTTTGACCAGTCTATATGCTTTATCTGAAATATTAATGGTGTTGTTATATTCATGAAGAAGAAAAATCATATGTAGAAAAAGTTAATCATATTTAAATAGGTGTCTTGTAGCTCTCACTTGGTTAATCCCAGTATTTAGGGCTCTGACTCTTGGTTGGTCCTGTTGTTTAGGGTTCTCACGCTGTTGGCCCCAGTCTTTAGAGCTCTGACTCTTGTTTAATCCCAGTGTTTAGGTTTCTGTATCTTGATAAATCCAGGTTTTTTTTTATTGCTCTGACTATTGGATAGACCCTGTCATTAATGGTCTGGCTCTTTTTTTAGTCCCGGTGTTTAGAGTCTTGATTAACACGATACTTTCGGCCTAACATTACGGTACCACCCTCAAATAATTTCCCAACTATACTTCTTTATATACATTTTATGATCTGTAAGACTATAAGTGAGCTGTGGTGTGTGTATGAAGAAGTCAGTGGCTCTGCCTGACAGGATCTTGGCATTTGATGATGCAAAGGCCTCAGTTTGCATGGGTAAATCGCACCATGCAAAATGTGTGGTTTATACTGGCAGCCACATGCAGTACACACTGATCCCAGGTCATATTTACATTTTTACATTTTGTAGGACAACGATTAAGTTCACCTGGGTTTAAGCAATTTTTCTGAATGCATGGGAGAAGAAAAGATATCTGTAAGTAAGTGAAATGCAGGTCAAAATTAAAGGCAACTCTCGAAAACTTTGTTTGGAATAGCTGTGACTGGGAATATCTATTTTGTAGAAACAGAGCCTCAGGATGAAGAAACAAGTTCTTCGCAGTCAACTTCCTACATAATTTCCACAGTGAAAACCGAGTTTCGGTGTTTTAGCATCAGTGTTTCAGAGAAAGAAATGAGCTGGAAGACTCGGTGTAAAGAAATAAGGTTCTGAATTAAAGGAAGGAGTTCTCTGAGCCAAAACACAGAAACTGGAGTCTCTTGATGTAATGAGTCAAATTTGAAATGTTTGTGAACAAACCACCAAGTATAGAGGAGGTGGTGCTGGTTGAATAGGTGAATAGGTCTTTAGGTACTCATCAATATAACAACCCAAGTTGTCAAGTTGTTGACTTGAAAGTTTCCAAGTCTCCTGCATCTGTGGCTCAACCACAGTAAAAATTTAAAAGTCTAAAAGGAACAACAACAAAAAAAACAGACATTTTGAGAAGGAAAAGTTTTTCTTATGGATTAATAAGTCTGAAAATATTTGGGCTTTATTAAAGGAGACTGGGTCTGGGACTTCTCTGTACGAAGTTTATGACGATTTTTAAAGTTTAGACTCCAGGATTACAGCTATTTGAATAACAATGACCAAAAGTGACACACCTTGATAAAGGAGGACATCACATAGAACAAGGTGAACTGGAAGAGTCAGATGATAGCTGCATGTTTAGTTCCTGTAACTACAAAGTATGGCAAAAAAAAAAATAACACTTAAAAGACCAAGAGAACTTTCTGAGGCCAGAATACAGGAACTGTAGAAGTTAACCACGTGAAGATTTTTTTTTTTTATAGTTTACGCTGTTTGGGCCTAAATGGACAGGAATGGATGAAATTCATGATCTGCTCACGTTATTAAAGTTAGATGGATTAAACAGTCTTTTATTCTTCTCAAAGTTGACGCACCTCAGACTTGTGCAGAAACTATATGATAACGAAGGACATAAGGAATAATCACATAGAATCACGTCTCCTTTTTACCTGGAAGAACCACGTTCTGACTAAGTAAACCAATTATCCAGAAGGCACCATCATGATCTGTGGTTGTTTTGCTGGCAATCCTGATGGTTTTACCCAGAATGTCTGCCATGCCATGCCATGCCATTTCATGACAACTTGTTGAGGAGTCAGCTTGTTGCATCAACCTTCATTCTTTTCTAAGATAATAATCAAAGTTGACGCACCTCTGAGTTGTGTAAGAACTTGATAAAGAGGTATGTGAAGGACAGTCGTCTAGAACAAGCTGAACTGGACGAGTCAGAAGTGTTCCAGTGAAATAAAAACGCTGCGAAAACAAAAGACTGGATACAATTGGATAAATAGAGCAAGTTGTTGATAGACAGTTTTAACTGTGAAAGATCTCCGGTGGCTATTTATATTTTTCTACTCTCAGCACTGGTCTTTTCTAAGATTCTGTTTTTTATCAGTGGTCCGGCTTTCGTATTATTGTGTGATTTGGACGAACCACACCAGGACATGTTCTCCTTCAATTCGTGATTATTTTCTTGAAGAAGTCCAAGAGAGTTGATTAGATGTGTGCTAAAGCTCAGCTCACTGTGAATGTGAATCTCCATCCACCTAATGTAAAATCTGTGTGTAGTGTGCAAGAGAGTAGACTAAAAACCTCTGCGACTTAATCAGCTTAACCTCCTGCTCGTGTTCGTGCTTAACAACGTGCTGATCCATCGCCTCATGCCATCGTGTTACATTTCTATACAACTGCTACATCTCTTTTTCAAATGATAACTTAAGGCGCACATGTCAGTATTGACCAGTGTAAACAAGAAAAAATATTTTTTCCCAAAAAAAAAAAAATTTACCACATGGCAACTTTCCAAACACTTGGTACGTACCACAAGGCAAAATGAAAAGCACCAAGCTACAACAGCAGTAAAAGGGAAAATGGTGACGAACAATTGGCGTCATAAACATTTAGGCTGCATGGCAGCAGCAAAAATAATGTCTAATTCGATCTTTCTGAAAAAGGAAAAATGATAGCCAGATTTGTCGTGAACCACCTCAAAGAAACTCATTTTGTTTTCAAACCATTTATACAGTTTACATTGTTTAGGCCTAAATGCACAGGTATGGAGGAAAGTCATAATTATAAAGCAATTATAAATATTGTGGCTTAGCGGTTAAGGCTTTGGTTACTGATCGGAAGGTCAGGGGTTCAAGTCCCAGCACTGCCAAGCTGCCACTGTTGGGCCCTTGAGCGAGGCCCTTAACCCTCTCTGCTCCTGGGGTGCTGTATCATGGCTGACCCTGTGCTCTGACCCCAACTTCCTATCATGCTGGGGTATGTGAAGAAGAGAATTTCACTGTGCTGTAATGTATACATGACCAATAAAGACTCATTAATATTAAGTGACATTAATATTATCAGGATCGGCACCGGTTTCTAGCCCCACCCACATGCCACAGTTTGGTTCTGGAGATAATGAGAACATGCGGGGCGGGGGGGTGTGTTCCTGTTTAAGTCTAGCACCTAAACAGGATCTTTTATGTTTGTCATTTTGGAGGAAGTTGCCCCCTTTTGGAAAAGATTATAAATAGAATTTCTAAGAAAACTGGTATCGTTGTCCATCTGAAGAACTGTTGTGGAACCTTCTAGTCATCGAGTGTAATGCTAATGATAGAACCATTTTAGATTTCTTTTTACAGCCATACTAGCGTATCATTACAGTTCTATCTCTCTCCGTCTCGTTGCTCCTCTCCCCGGCGCTGCAGATGTTTTTGAGCTCTGGAGAGAGGAGGGGAAAAAAAACGACGTTTCAGGCATGCTTTGCATTTTTAGACCCTTTCGTGGAGCCGAGCTGGCACTTTCCTCCTACAGCCTGCAGAAGATTTTTTTTTTTCTTTTTTAAAGAAGCGATTGTCCTTGAGAACCTGCTCAGAGACTGTGTTTGCGCTCTGTGTTTAATCCTGAGATGGGCTGAGGTTTCGTTCTGACATATAAAATGGCCAAGTCAGGCTGGCAGAAGTGAAGTGTTTCTGCTGAGCTGTGTATTTGTAGGACACATTTTTTTTGTCAGCACTTCTCCAGAGGAACATCATTCCTTATACATACCACATCATTAGCATTTGCATTAGCATCTGTCTTTTATACATGAATCGGAGCTGTGAATAGATTTCAGGGGATATGAGGTTATAACCAATGGACTGAGATTTCACCAGAGACTTTGCGCGCACACACACACACACACACGGCTGAGTCTTAAAATGGCTGCTGTCCTTGAATCTCGAAGGACCTGCACTGCTCTTCACTTGTCACAGCAACAAAGACCTGGAAAATTTCTCTTATTAATCATTAGCAGTTAGCTTAGCATGGCACAGAGGCAGGTGGTTCTCATGATTATTTCACCTTCAAGTCCTTTGTCTCGCTCACAGAAAAACACCTTCCTTGATGCCATTTTGGAGGCAGAAGGTGGGGACATAAGATGGACAACAAAAAATGCTGTGGCTTAGCATTTCTGTTGTAGCATATCAGATTTGTTGTTAGAATGAGGGGAAACCATCTACACAATATGACCAGAAATATGTGGACGTGTGATCATCACGTCCATATGTGGTTCTTCCCTAACCTTGGAAGCCCACAATTGAATAGAATGTCTTTGTATGCTGTAGTATTACAATTTGCCTACTCTGGAACTAAGAGGCCCAAACCTGTTCCAGCATGACAATGCCTCTGTGCACAAAGCGAGCTCCATGAAGACATGGTTTGCCAAGGTTGGAGTAGAAGAACTCCTGCACAGTGGCCTGCACAGAGCCCTTACCACAATCCCACTGAACACCTTTGGGATGAACTGGAATGCTCCCCAAATGTCCTCACTCAGCGCCCAACCTCACTAATGGTCTTGTGGCTGAATGAGCACAAATCCCCACAGCCAAGCTCCAAGATCTAGAGGAACGCCTTCCCAGAAGAGTGGAGGTTATTAGAACAGCAAAGGGGGGGGGGGGGGGTCTACATCTGGAATGGGATGTTCAGCAAGCACATATGGGTGTGATTTTTCAGGTTCAGACAATATAGTGTAGCCAGAAATCACTGCTGTTCAGTTTCTGATTAGTCCAGCTTCGTAAAAGCACTTCAACTTTTCCAACTTACTTTAGAGATAACAATCACACCATTTGTACTTACTAGTTTGCGCTTGCTAACAATAGAACAGTAAAAAAAAAAAAGCACAAAAATAAAAGTTATACATTGTAATCTTTCCTCCAGACGGACTGACCTTGGTGTGACCTTGGTGTGACCTTGGTGTGTCTATCCCAGTGAAGGACACGTGGCTTTCGTGCCTGTCAGTCCCAGTGAAAGGGGTGTGGCTTCTGTATCTATCAGTCTCAGTGAAGGTGGCATGGCCTTTGTACCTGTCAGTATCAGTGGTGGAGGCGTGGCCTCTGTACCTGTCAGTCACAGTGAAGGAGATCTAGTCTCTGTGTCTATCAATCCCAGTCAAAGTGTTGTGGCCTGTACGTCTGTCAATCCCAGTGAAGGGGGCGTGGCTTCTGTGCCTGCAAATCCCAGTGAAAGAGGCACTGTCTCTATGTCTTAGTCCCGGTGACAGCGACATGCGCTCTGTACCTGTCAGTTTCACTGAAAGAGGCGTGGCCTCTGTGTCTGTCAGTCACAGCGAAGGGGGCATGGCCTCTCCGACAGAGAGTAACGTGTAGTGAAATTACACTTCAGTTAGTTGATTTGATAAAAGTTTTTAAGCAAACATTAGTAATAAAGTTAATGTTTCTTTGACAGTGAACACACACACACACACACACACACACTGTTCCACACACTGTTTTTATTTTGTTCACAGCTCTACCTTTCCTCTGACCTTCACTCATCACTCAGCCTTGGACCACTTGAGTACCGAGTCCTTCACTTGCTGTCCTTGACTAGGAGAAACTCCGCACTTCAGTTTATCAGCCGTCAAGTCAGTTTTCCTCCGAGTTCTGGAGTGTGTGAGGTTCTGGACTAAGAACAGATCAGTGTTAGTGTTACTACAGATCTTCAAAGCCTTGTGTGGTATTGTATCCTTACTCCGAATCACAGCAAGGCTGCGCATCACACACATGATAAAAATACACTTTTAAAAGAGCTGATGTACGTGTAGTGCTTTAGTTCTTGTTGGCTTTAACAGTATTTTACTACTTACAGTAATTATACTAATTTGCTCATGATAAAAACTGTGAGATTGTATGCCGCACATCACTCATGTATACTATTACTGTATTGTACTGTAGTATCGAATAATTATCCACAGTCTCTCCTATTTCAGTGTAAAGAAGGTGTGGCTAATCATGAGTAAAGCTTGCATAAACTACACCTTTACCAATCGTAAGGCGATAGCTCAGCTTTTTGTTTTATATTATTATAGTTTTAAAGTATGAAAGACTGTTTAGAAATAAAGTGTGACTAGTGCACTTTTATTAGTACTGATTTAGTATTAGTTATACCGCAGTGCTTCAGAATCCTGTATTCTGATTGGATTAATTTTCTATAACAGCACCTCTGAGAGCAGAGCAGCTGCAAATCAGGTTTATATGAGGGCTGAAACATCTAATAGAACAAAATTAAGTGTATTGAGCTGTGCTCAATGACTCAATGAGGGTACGTTGTAACAGTGGTTTAAAAGTTAAGCCAAAATGTCTCTGAGGCATTCTAGTGGCCCATTCAATTTAAAATTACATCTCCATGAATTTATTATCAGGAATAGTGTGAGTCCTGTCATTCTGACAGGTTCAGTTGGCCCAATATATGCGTTTTGGGTTTTTTCTTTTTTTTTTAGTTATTTGATAAATAAGAGGCGTGGTTGATGAGATGATTGACAGTTTTGGACATGACAGTCGAGCCTCATGAATGAGCACACACTTATTCAACATGTACCTGAAGCTCTGTTTTTGTGTATATCTCGTACTAAATAGTTTTAGATCTTCAAACAAAATACAACATAAAACAAAGGCAACTTGAGTAAACATGCAATACAGTTTTTATTTTTTTTTTATCCAAGACCCATCACCATAATTGCCCTCTTAAACTTAAAATCTGGTTGTGCCACCTTTAGCAGAAATAACTACAACCAAACGCTTCAGATAACTGGAGATCAGTCTTTCACAACACTGTGGTGGAATTTTGGCCCACCCTCTTTGCAGAACTGCTTTAGTTCACCCACATTGGAGGGTTTTCGAGCATGAACTGCCCGTTTAATGTCCTGCCACAGCATCTCATTTGGTTCAAATCAGGACTTTTTCTAGGCCACTCAGAGGTGGACTTACTCCGATGCTTTGGATCATTGTCTTACTGCATAATCCAGATGTGCTTGAGTTTCAACTTACAGTCTGAATACCGGACATTCTCCTTTAGGGTTTTCTGGAAGAGAGCACCTTTTAACCAACATCATACTGTTGAAAAAGTTCTATTTAAGTGTTGATTTGATTGAACAGGGTTTGCAGTAATCAGGCCTGGTTGTATCTAGTCCAGCTGAACCCCATTATGAATGCAGTGTCATAGATTTGGGGAATTAGTCACTATGGGGGCCGATACATTTTCACACAGGCCCAGTTGGTCTTGGATAACGTTTTTGCTTCGATAAATAACATTATCGTTTAAAAACTGTATTGTGTGTTTACTCAGGTCGCCTTTGTTTTATCTCCGATTTTGTTTTAATTTCTGAAACAGTTTAGTACGAGATCTACACAAAAACAGAAGCAATCAGGATGGGGGCAAATACTTTTTCACAGCACTGTATGTATATTCATAGACATGGTTTTCTGTAAGTAACAGTCACGAGTAAAGCTGTACATTTTTATTCTTATTAACTTAGTGTGTGTGAGAGAGAGAGAGAGAGAGAATAATGAGGCTGGTGAGGAAAATAATGTTTATAGTTGATATGCCATACATGATAACATTCCCAAATTGCTGTGGTATAACTGGATTAAAGTACTCGGTGACGTGCTGTTACACCACCCCATCACTCAGTATTTTACTGTAACAGCACCACACACGCTGTTTTATTATTTAATTAATTTGTGGTTTATTCCATAATTTATGAAGTGTGTTTTTGGAGGTGTAAATTTCCTATTTTCTTTGTATTTATTGCTTTGCTTCAGTGAACGTCAGTTTTGTTTTTTTTACGCGGTTAGATGTATTGACGTGAAAGACATTCTGTGAGACTGCTATTGATTATTTCTGGGATCTGGGATAATTATGCCACCTCTGGTTGATTTGTTCCCCACAATGCTTTGCGTTTGCATGGCCACCTCGGGGACTTAGTGCGGTCCTCATTGCTCCAGAAGGACCTGATGCAGTGTGACGAAGACGTGTGATGTAAATACAGAGACACGCCGGTGTTCTCCAGCTCTGGCTTTATCCCAAGGTCATGAAGAAAGAGAGTGAATCCAGCCATAATCCCTTCTCAGCAAGTGTTCCTGGAAACAAGCAGTCTTTTGTGTCAGAATATAAGACTCGTCGAGTGTGAGGGGGGCTTTCGGTGCTGTTTCCATCAGTGTTGTTCATATCGATCATGATGAGGTTGAAATTAAGATGCACCGGGGATTTAAAGTAGCCGTATTGCTATACCCTCGTGCTGAGGTGATGAGACTGGTCCCTGCAGGATGAGAGACAGCTCTACACATCACCAAAGTCCTTTGTCTGTTTTCATTTCTTTCTTTCTTTCTTTCTTTTCTCTTCTTTGCAGGTTTCCCTGATTTTCCAGGGAGTGTTCAGTGATGGAGGTGCTACAGTGCGATGGCTGCGATTTCCGTGCAGAGTCCTGCGATGAGCTCAAGGCTCACATTCAGGACGTCCACACCGTTTTCCTGCAGCCTACAGACGTCGGGAACGAATCACCTCAAAGGTCAAGGTCCGATTCCTTAAACTCCTTCAGTCACACTGAGGAGGACGACGAGGACATCACCAATAATGAATGTGAATTTCCACACAAGGAACCAGGTACATCCAACAGCTGCACCCCACGTACCTCAGGACTAAATGTTTGATTTAAAAAAAGAACTTTTTTTTTTTTACACCTGACGTGGCGTATGTAAATGTGGCAAAAGCACGAAGCCTGAAGGATCCTATATATCATTTATCTTAACCATTCTGAGAAATGTCAAATTATGCAAACATGGGGAAGCCTCTCAGCTTCTTCCGCCTTCCCCAATTTCTCTATCATCTTCACTTTCTCCACTTTTTATTCACTTTCTTTACCTTTTCCACTTTTTCTACCTTCTCCAATTTCTCCACCTCTTTCTCTACCTTCTCCAATTTCTCCACCTCTTTCTCTACCTTCTCCAATTTCTCCACCAGTTTCTCTACCTTCTCCAATTTCTCCACCTCTTTCTCTACCTTCTCCAATTTCTCCACCTCTTTCTCTACCTTCTCCAATTTCTCCACCTCTTTCTCTACCTTCTCCAATTTCTCCACCTTCTCCAATTTCTCCACCAGTTTCTCTACCTTCTCCAATTTCTCCACCTCTTTCTCTGCCTTTTCCAATTTCTCCACCTCTTTCTCTGCCTTCTCCAATTTCTCCACCTCTTTCTCCACCTTCTCCAATTTCTCCACCTTCTCCAATTTCTCCACCAGTTTCTCTACCTTCTCCAATTCCTCCACATGATCTACTTTCTTCACTTTACTATCTACTTTCTTCACTTCATCCACTTTCTTTTTCTCCACCTTCTGTACTTTCTCCATTTTTTCTGCCTTCTCCAATTTATCCACCTTATGTGCATTCTACAGCTTCTCTACATTCTTTACTTTCTCCACCCGTTCCACTTTCTCTATATTCTCCAATTTCTCCATCTTATCTAATGTCTCCAGTTTCTCCACTTTTTCCTACTGTCTCCACCTTCTTCTTCCAAATCTTCTCCATGTTGTCCACCGTCTCCACTTTTGCCATTTTCTCCCCTTTCTCCGCCTTCTGCACTTTTCTTTACCTTTTTCCACTTTCTGCACTTTCTTTTTCTCCACCTTCTCCTCTTTGTCCACCTTCTGTACTTTCTCCCTCTTCTCCTTCTTCTCTCCGTTTCCTTTCTTCTTCTCCTTCACCGTTCTCTATCTTCTCCACTTTCTCTACCTTCTTCAATTTGTCCATTTTCTCCACTTTCTTCGCCTTCTGCCTTTTCTTTACATTCTCTATCTTCTCCACCTTCTCTACTTTTCTCCACTTTTCTTTACTTTTACTTTCTCCTTCTCTATTTTTATTGTTCTTGGCCTGTGTATCTGACTACAAATCCTCTCTTCTTCTCTTTGTTTGGTGACAAAACTAATCATATCAGTTGTTTATTAGTGGGACGTTTAATTTGGTGTCTGAAATGAGTAACAAACACAAATGAATGCAGATAAAGTGGCATGCGTCAGTGTGAAAATCAAATGAAATCATGACGCCTTAAAAAACGGAGAAGGACAGACAGTGATGTTCTCAGAAACGTGGCTGGCTATTGGCTCAGTTCCATTCGCCTGGTTTTAGCGTTACGAGAACATTGAAACACATGCTGTGTTGCACAAGTCGCAGCAGTAAATAGAGCCAGATTTTAGGTGATAATGAAGCATTAATGTCAATTCTGTAATATAAACAGCACCCATATTAATAAACACTACATTTCCTGTTTTGAGCAGAACACATTTCTCTACCGCAGCATCATGGCGCACCAGCAGCGTGTGCGTCCCACAACTTAGTTTTTGAGGATCTCCACTCTGGTCACATTTGCGAATGCGGTTGTAAATGTGAGCAATTGGCTGCAAAAAGCATTGTTGTTCTGACCATTTACACCAGTGGTATTTGATGAAAATCCATTTTGCTCTTAAGTTTGTGCACAATTTATATTTACGGAGACTCACGGACACAAACCTCTTGAATTCAAATTGTTAATGAGTTAATGCAATTTTATGCACCAATGACGTCAAGATTAAATCCTTCATTTATTCAAGTACACCAGTTTAATGAACATTTTTAGAAACTCCGTCATTTCATAATAATGACCTGAAAGCAAGCAGTCCAAACACAAATTAAGACAAATAAGACTAGATGTTCCATTAGGACAAATTTAATGGTACTCTGTAAAAGGCGGAAAAGCTAGATTATGTCTGTGATGGCTGGCACGCTGCAATGGCTTAGGTGCATTACTGGAAAATTTAGCATGCACCAAATTTAGAAGGCACTCATTCATATTTAGTCATCATTTTGTCCTTTTCAGCTCTTTTATGGAGTTTTGTGGGTATCACTAAAGAGCTGTGCCGTGAACACATTCGGTCATTTACGGCCGATTTGTCATTTATCGACATATGCGAATCATTTATCGAGTGCGATAAATCTGTGTTAACGAAACTTTTATCAACCTGCCAGAAAATTGTTCCGTTCAGTTTGACCTAGATAAACAGCCGTCTGGGTTTTTCGTTTTGCCTTTGTGTTATTGACTTTATTGTGTGTTTAAAACATGTCCACTGCCCCATGAATCCCAAATTCCCTCCATTTTCTATGTTCTGTCTCTGCCCCTGATCACACTGCAGTTTTTATCTAAGCACACACTGCACACAACTCCAGCCTGAAGTCTGCATCACTGCTACTGTTTCTCAGAATTTATGAATCACCCTGGACATCTTTCCACATCATCAGTCAGACTCATGTATGCATCACGTCGTGAATCACGTCAATCCGCACTTTGATCAAATGAAAATTCTTCATGTTCAAATCTGTGCAATCATTGTTTCACGTGTGCAGTTGGTCTGTGTAACCACAGTGTCAGGAAGTCTAGTTCACTGGGTGACGTGTACGGAATATACGGCCCCATACAGCTCACAGTGCACAGGTCAACAATGAAAGAAGTACCCTTTGTTTGCCCATTTTGGTCAGGATCTGAAGCGTTACAGGTAAAGTGTGATTCTTTAAGGTGACCATGAGGAGGATAGCACTTGGATATCAAAATCAGTTTTAAGACAGGCCTAATTACTCGATAAAAAAAAAAAATACATGCTCCGTCCTAACAGTGTTGAAAGCATGCATAAAATATGTCATTTCTACACATTTGCTTACATTTTTATTGCTTAAGAATTTCAACATAGCCTCATTTTCCGCATGGACGACAACATAATTTGAGTATTTCCATGGACCTGATTTTTATGTCCATTGGAACAGATTTTAATGAGAGAACAACATTGTTGTTAATGCTTGTTGTAATATTTGTCTTGTTTATGATACTACTAAACAGTGTCGTAATTTGTAAAATAGATCCCATTTGTCATAACGGATCCTTTTATAGATTCCAGATAAACGGACACGCAGCCTTTTCTGCTTTAAGCACATAAAATAAACGGCGTGCAAAAAATAAATAAATTCCGCTTTCCCTATGTTTATGTTTCAGGCCTCAACTCCTTCACCACAGATTCGGGGCCCTTGTCCAGTTCAAACCAAACGATTTACAATCAGTCAGCCGACAAGGCAAAAAACCCATTTTTTCAGTGCAAATTTTGTGTGCGCTACTTTCGATCGAAATCCCTCCTCAAAGAGCATGCTAAGAAGGTCCATGGCGTTGAAGGAGGAGCGTATTCAAACGACCATTCAAATTCACTCGAGACCTCCAAGTCAGGCTTCAACGTTACAGCACATCATAGCGTCGATAAGCTGTACTCGTGTCAGTATTGTACATATAAATCTCCTCGAAGAGCGAGAATCCTGAAGCATCAGAGTATGCATCACAAAAATAATTTTCTGGCCCATTCAGAGTCTCCTGTTGAAGCAGAAGCTGAAACAGAGGTTCTGGACATGGACTCCGATGCCATGTCTTCGGAAGAACAGTGTGAGGAATCACAGGATCTTACCGAACGTAACGTTTTGGAATCCATGATCAAAGCAAGGTCCAGAGGTGGCTTCAGCTGTGAGTGGTGTGGCTTCCAGACCTCTCAAAGACAACAGTTATGTGATCACATGATGAAGAAGCACCGAAACATGGTGAAGATTATGGTCTCACTACAAAAACCCAAAGCAGATGGAAGTGCAGGATCTTCTAAATCAAATTCTCCTTCATCGCCAAGAAGCACTCCAACGTCCAACTTGATGTCAGCTGATCTAAGTGGCAATGAAGGCTCCTCAGCATCTGTGAAAGGTAGTGCCTCAGTGAAGTCCCTATCAGGGCTGTCACCTTTTCAGTATTCCCATATTGCAGGAAAGATTCCCAACAGCACAGGATCGTCCATACTGTCAGAGAGGTCGACTTTTGCCATGTCAGACATGTCGCACTCAAGGGTGGATCTGGATACCAGCGTGTTGAACGATTCACAAAGCAGCTCTGATGATGATGAACTCTGTGACGTTGATGATCCTACTTACAACGACTCGTTGTGCACTGTGGATTCTGCTAAGCTGCTTCTGTCAGAGGAGGATAATAAACTGCTGGAGACCGAAGGAATTCCAATTGGAAGGCATCTGAATAAATTCCAGTGCCCATTCTGCTCTTTTTTGGCTAAACATCATAGCAGTATCTCTCACCATATAGAAAACATACACTTAGCCAGCCAAACCACCTTGTACAAGTGTGATGAGTGTACATTTCTTTGTACAAGTTCAGTAAAACTTGCCACACATAAGCAATGTCACAGTGGCTCCTCTACTGAATGGGACATCATGGACCTAACCAATGAAAGCCAAGATGGCCAAATTGAAAACTCAGTCAATGGAGGAAATGGCAGCTCTACCATGAATGGCCAGAAATCCACCGATGTAGAAGAGGAAAATTCTCATCATTGTTCACTCTGTAATTTTTCCACAATGACACTGAAAGATTTACATGTCCACCAGCAACATAAGCACTCATACTGTGATGGGATACAACCCACAAGTCAAGACGATTCGTTAAATGAGCAGCAGGATTCTGAATCCGAATCATACGGAACATCGAACTTTGTGCAAAAAACTCAAACGTCAATCCTTGGATTTTCCTCCAGAAAGCACCTCATTGGAAAGACTGCCAGGAAGTCCATAAACGACTTGCCTCTGGATCTGTCTCCGGTCAAGAAACGGACAAGAATTGACGAAATTGCAAACAACCTTCAAAGTAAAATCAGTCAGAGTCAGCAGCAAGAGGACGTTATTAATCTCGATGATATGGAGGATGAGGAAGAGGAAAATGAAAATCATGTGGATGAGAAAAAAGAGAAAGATAACTCCGAGATCCAAAGCCGACGCTTCACTTATAATACGCAGCATTTGTACATCAGGAAACCTGATTTTGTTCAAACGGAGCGTGGTGTCGGCAAAAGGAAGCGTAGCTTGCAGTCCAAGTTAACCTCAAGAAACATCCCTATCCAAGTCACTGTCTCTGATGATGAGGACAGCTTTGGTGCAGAGTCTAAAGATATCCATGATCAAAGCAGTCAAGATAGCAGAGAGATGTATCAAGAGAGCACAGAGTACACAGAGGAACCTGGTAACCTTTTCTACTGTAAACACTGTGAGTACCAAAACAAGTCTGCTCGCAGTGTTAGCACCCATTACCAGCGTATGCATCCCTACATTAAGTTTAGCTTTAAATACATTCTTGATCCAGAGGATCAGAGTGCTGTCTTCCGTTGCCTAGAGTGTTTCATCGAATACAACAACTTCAGTGACTTACACAAGCACTACATGGATCATCATCCAGAAGCTAGCAATGTTCTCAACTTTAACCAGCCAGATTTGGTGTACACGTGTCGCTTCTGCTCATACACCAGCCCAAATGTCAGAAGCCTGATGCCTCATTACCAAAGAATGCACCCCTCAGTGAAAATCAACAATGCCATGATCTTCTCGAGCTACGTGGTCGATCAGCCTCAGAAAGGAACTACAGAGTCGCAGACACTGAGAGAAATCTTGAATTCAGGGCCCAAGAGCTTCACCAACTCTGCCTCAAGGTCTTCTTCCAGTCCTGCCCTTAAAAACTCGATCAAAACCCCTGACTCAAATGTGGACTCTGAAGCCTTCAGAGAAGTCGTCGATGGTAATGTTGTGGTGTACGATTGTGACATGTGCTCATTTGCAAGCCCTAATATGCACTCCGTATTGGTTCACTATCAGAAAAAGCATCCTGAACAGAAGGCATCATACTTTCGCATACAGAAGACCATGCGGGTCATATCGGTAGATCGAGCGCAATCATCAAACAACTCCGCATTTACCCTGTCAAGTACTCCGAAGCCCTCAAATGTTATGCCCGTGACTCTGGATGATGAACTTTACTACTGCAAACACTGTGTTTACAACAATCGATCTGTGGTGGGCGTTCTAGTTCATTACCAAAAGCGCCATCCAGAAATCAAGGTGACTGCTAAATACATAAAGCATGCACCTCCTACACTTGGGTTGATGAAACTCATGGATGAGTTGCAGATTGCACCTCCTAAAAAGTTTCTGAAACAGTTAAGTACCAATGCAACTGATGGATCCAATCATTTGCCTCCAAAAGGAACTGCAGACAAGGGGGAGGGTGAGATGTTGTTTTTCTGCCAGCACTGCGACTATGGAAACCGCACTGTGAAAGGAGTGTTGATCCACTACCAGAAGAAGCACAGAGAGGTAAAGGCAAATGCAGATTTGGTTCGAAGACACACTGCTGTGGTTCGCAGTCAGAGGGAAAGGGCGCAGATGATCCAAACAGGAAGTTCCACATCCACTGCAACCTCAGCCACTGATGCAGAGAAATCCAGAGCACTTAGATCTTTAAAGTGCAGACACTGTGCCTACACATCTCCCTATGTGTATGCCTTGAAGAAGCATCTTAAGAAGGATCACCCCACTGTGAAGGCCACAGCCATGACCATCTTGCGCTGGGCTTATCAAGATGGAATCTTGGAGGCTGGTTATCACTGTGAATGGTGTATTTATTCCCATGCTGAGCCCAGTGGGCTGCTCATGCATTACCAAAGACGACACCCAGAGCACAACGTTGATTATGCTTATATGGCCAGCAAGTTGTGGGCCGGCCCTGACACGTCCACCTCCAAGCAAGTGGGCAACTCTGAGATAAAGCATTACCAATGCAGAGATTGTGCCTTTGAGGCTTGTTCTGTTTGGGACATCACCAACCATTACCAAGCTGTTCATCCGTGGGCTGTCAAAGATGACGAGTCTGTTCTCATTGACATCATTAAAGGAAACCATACATCAGATAAGCTTATGTCTCCAATGGGAAAGGGAAATGTCTCAACATCCAGCCCATTCAACAGTCTCCAGTCTGATGAAGGCACTGTGGAGATTAGCAGGTCGGTACCTGAACATCATCCGCACCTTTCCTTCTCCACCAGCTCGTCTATATCAAACAATCCCTACCAGTGCACTGTGTGTCTGTCTGAGTACAATAGCCTTCATGGACTTCTGACTCACTATGGCAAGAAACATCCTGGCATGAAAGTGAAGGCTGCGGACTTTGCACAGGAAGCAGATATCAATCCTAGTTCAGTTTACAAGTGCAGACACTGTCCGTACGTGAACTCCCGCATCCACGGGGTTCTTACACATTACCAGAAACGCCATCCACTGATCAAAGTAACGGCTGAAGACTTTGCTGATGACATTGAGGAGGTCAAAGATTTGGTGCCGGAGGGAGATGAAAAATCAAAAAACCAGAGGCAGGGATACGGTGCCTACAGGTGCAAGATGTGCCCTTATACTCATGGAACACTTGAGAAATTAAAGATTCATTATGAGAAATATCACAACCAGTCTGTTTCAGATATATTTACGCCAACGCAAATGCAATCCTCGGTTAGAAAAGAGGACAGTGTCGCTGAATGCAGTGCTAGCAGTATGACTGAAGCACCTGAGAGATGCGAGATCGATCTTACGCTCTCAGAATTCGCGAAGGGAGAGAAACATACCGTGTTCAGATGTCAGCTGTGCAAATACTTCTGCTCCACCAGGAAGGGTATAGCTCGGCACTACCGCATCAAGCACAACAATGTACGAGCTCAGCCCGAAGGCAAGAACAATGTCTTTAAATGCGCCCTGTGCTCCTACACCAACCCCATCCGGAAAGGTCTGGCTGCTCACTATCAGAAACGACATGACATCGATGCATACTACACACATTGTCTCGCTGCTTCCAAGACATTGACTGAGAAACCAAACAAAGTGACTGTACCGCTGGCCTCTGAAGAAGATAAATCAGCGATGAGTGAGGAGCTGAGACAAGCAGTAGACCGAAGGAAGTGCTCACTCTGCTCTTTCCAGGCATTCAGCAGGAAAAGCATTATCTCGCACTATGTCAAGCGCCACCCGGGGGTTTTTCCAAAAAAGCAATCCTCTAGCAAACTCGGTCGTTACTTCACTGTGATTTATCCCAAGGATCCAGAGACACCAGCCATTATGGAGGACATAGAACTGGTGGAAGTAAAATCAGAGAATGATGAACACCTGGAGAACGACTTGGAATGGCCACAATTCAAGTGCATGAAGTGTTCTAAGCTGACCTTTGACACCACTGACCTTCTCGTCTCACATTACAATGATTACCACAGCAACGAGCTCAGGCGGGACTTTGTCACCATACAGAGCCCAGTGGAGGAAGGCGCCGAGCTCTACCAATGTGCTCACTGTGAAATCAAGTTCCTCACGCTTCCTGAGCTTAGCATCCACCTTACAAAGCACAACGAGAAGTTTGAGAAAATTACAGTGCACCACGAACGGAGGAAGCAGCTCCAGATCAGGCGGAAATCCACAGAGGCACAACCAGAAAACAAGGTGAGCTGTAATGAATATGTTCTTGCTTTGTTTACCTTTGTGAATGTTTAAGCTACATGCTAAAACTGACCAAATGCCTCATCACTTGTAACGTGTTTCACAGATGGACGTCTCAGTTGAAAAAGCTCCTATTGGCTACCGATGCAACTTTTGTGTTGAGATTCACCCGACACTTCGAGCTATTTGCAACCATCTGAGGAAGCACGTTCAGTATGGCGAAGCCAAAGAAGGACATGTGGAGGTAAAAACGGGACACTGTTCAAGTTTTACTTCCTTGCAACGGAATTGTATGAGAATTGCATCATGCTTTGATTTTATTTAAATAACTTTCTCTATAAGCTACCTTTGTATGTTCCTTGCTATTGTTGAATCTTGCAGGCTTGCGATCAGACACACGTTTGATTTATTGTAATAAAGGAAATCGCAATGAAATCTAGCTTATAGATGATAAAATTGAATTACTGTAACTAAAATAAAAACATCATGAATGTACTTATGTAAATATGAAAATCATATGTAAATCTGTTTCCTCTGACAGCAGGGAGTGGTGGAAATTTCTGATGGCATCGCCAATGGCAGCATGGAGGATGCGGTCAGTACGGACACTGTTCCCACTGAGGCAGGGGATAGCGTGTTGGTCACCATGGCGACGGGGATCACGGAGAGGGTTCCGGAACACCGGTGCGATATGTGCGATCGAGTTTTCATGTCCATGCAGGGACTCCGATCTCACGAACGAAGCCATTCGGCCACAGCGATGATCAACAGAGACGACAAGTACAGTTGCCAGTACTGTCAGTTCCAGTCAGCTTTCAGACACAAGTATGGCGAGAAATATCCAAACAGCCACTTTATACTTTATTTACGATGTCAGAAAAATGTTAGCATGGAACCGAATTCTGTTCATCTGCAACTGTCTCGTTTCGTTTTTCCTTCAGTCTGGACCGACACGTTCAGTCTCATCACGGACATCACAAACCATTCCGCTGTAAACTCTGTCCCTTTAAATCAGCCTACCTGAGCCGCCTGAAGAGTCACCTGCACAAATCACATGCAGGTACACAGACACAGACACACACACACATACACACACACACACACACCTGCGCACAAACACACACACACACACACACACACACCTGCACAAATCACACACAGGCACGTACATGCACCTGCACTAATCCCATGCAGGTACAGACACATACATACATACATACATACATACACACACACACCTGCACACACCCACACACCTGCACAAATCACACACAGGCACATACATGCACCTGCACTAATCCCATGCAGGTGTACACACACACACACACACACACACACACACACACACACACACAAATCACACACAGGCACGTACATGCACCTGCACTAATCCCATGCAGGTGTACATGCATACACATGCACACACACACCTGCACAAATCACACACAGGCACGTACATGCACCTGCACTAATTCCATGCAGGTGTACACACACACACACCCACACAATTGCACAAATCACACACAGGCACGTGCATGCACCTGCACTAATCCCATGCAGGTGTACACACACCTGCACAAATCACACACAGGTACACATACACAAACACATACACACCTGCACAATTGTTTTTTGTTTATCTGTGATGCATTTCTACAGTAGATGTTAATGACTGTTGTTGTTGTTACTGTAGTCTTTGTTATTGTTGTTGTTTGTTTGTTTGTTTGCTTCAGGTGAGAACACGTATAAGTGCATCTCATGTCCATTCTCGACGATGACGATCAGTCAGCTGAAGGATCACTCACTGCAAGAACACGGGGAAACTCTCACACTGCCCCGACTGAGAGCCCGAGCTGCCCTTCGCACCACCCACACACTCACACACAACAACGCACAACACACACCAAGCGACGCCACCACCAAAGGTACGCACCAACACTGTACTCAGGTCAAAGGTCACACATTTAGACCAATAATGACATACTCACATAGACATGTGTTATCCTCACACAGGGTGTGTTATGGAGCTGATAAGGGGTGTGAAGTGTGTTGTAGTAGTTTACATTTTCAGTACGATACTCAACACCCAAGTCTAAACTGCTACTCATCCTCGCTATCCCAACACACACTAAAAACACATCCTCATCAACACAATTGCAATCATTTTCATCAGGTCTCTGTCATTTTAAATAATACTCTATAGTGTTGAGTACATGCTCTCTCTCTGTCTCTTGTCAGACTCTGTGTCGTATTTGGAGCCGCCAGATGTTCAACAGCAGTTGAGTCATTACCAATTGGCGTCTCGTAATCAGGCTCCACCCACTCTCTTGTCGGTTTCTCCTGGCCCCTCCCCATCGACAGGGGCAGAGACGTTGGGAGCAGCTCTGTCCCGCCCTGACGCCACCCTAACCTGTGAATTCTGTGAGTTCAGCTCAGGTTATATGCAGAGTCTGAGGAGACATTACCGAGACCGCCACGGAGGAAAGAAACTCTTCAAGTGCAAAGACTGTTCCTTCTTCACCTGCTACAAGTAACTACATCATCATCATAACCATAATAATCACTGCGTGTTTGTTTTTGTTTTGGGTGTATATTTCGGTATTTGTCTTGCTGTTTGCTTTAATGTTCATGTTGGTGTTTATTTTCGGGTTTGCTTTGATGTTTATTTCAGTGTTTTCATTTTTTTTTCATTTGTTTTTTCTATGTGTGTTTTGAAGTTTGATTTGGTGTTTTATTTTATATTCATTTTTGGTATTGTTTTTTCCTTTGGTGTTTATTTGCTGCTTGTTTTAGTGTTTGTTTTGGAGTTGTTTTGTATATATTTGGTGTTTATTTGGTGTTTGTCGTGCAGGTCCACCTTCACCCTGCATGTGGAGGCCGGACACAGTCCCCCCTCTGATGATGGACTGAGAGAACTGCGCTGTCCTTTCTGTCTCTATCACACCAAGTCCAAGAGTCACATGATCGACCATGTCCTCCTTCACCGAGGTATGGACATACCGTCAACTTTACCACCCTCCACTGCACATCTGTCCACTGCACCACCGTACACTATACCACCCTCCACTGCACCACTGTCCACTGCACCACTGTCCACTACACCACCGTACACTACACCACCGTACACTATACCACCCTCCGCTGCACATCTGTCCACTACACCACCGTACACTATACCACCCTCCACTGCACATCTGTCCACTGCACCACTGTCCACTACACCACCGTACACTACACCACCATACACTATATCACCCTCCACTGCACATCTGTCCACTACACCACCGTACACTATACCACCCTCCACTGCACATCTGTCCACTGCACCACTGTCCACTGCACCACTGTCCACTACACCACCGTACACTATACCACCCTCCACTGCACATCTGTCCACTACACTACCGTACACTATACCACCCTCCACTGCACATCTGTCCACTGCACCACTGTCCACTACACCACCGTACACTATACCACCCTCCACTGCACATCTGTCCACTGCACCACTGTCCACTACACCACCCTATACTACACCACCTTGCACTATACTACCATCCACTACACATCTGTCCATTGCACCACTGTCCACTACACTTGTCCACTACACCGTCCATTACACCACCTCCTCTATATCACCTTCCACTGCACATCTGTCTCCTACACCACCATCCTCTGTGCCATTCTGCACTACACATCTGTCCACTACACCACCGTCCATTACACCACCTCCTCTATATCACCTTCCACTGCACATCTGTCTAGTACACCACCATCCTCTGTGCCACTCTGCACTACACATCTGTCCAGTACAACACTGTCCACTACACATCTATCCACTACACCACTGTCCCCTACACATCTGTCCTCACACCAGAATCCCCTGCACCACTCACCACTACACAAACAACCACTACACCACTGTCCTCTTAACCACTGTCCTCGATACCATAGAACTGATCATCATTTCCCTCTCTGTCCCCCCAGAAGAGCGCGTGATCCCTCTGGAAGTGTCTCGCTCTAAACTGTCTCGTCACCTGGACGGTTTGATCTTCCGCTGTCATAAGTGCACCTTCACATGTTCAAGTGCCGACAGTCTGCAGCAGCACATTGACAAACACGATGAGCCCAAACCGTACGAGTGTCGACTGTGTTACTATGACACAAAACACCAGCAGCAGCTCGAGGATCACCTCCGAGACGAACACAAGGTCAGCCTCCATCCCCTGTCCCAAACAGCACACTTCGTAAGAACACTACGTAGTGTTCATAATTAAATGTTCGAAACACTAGCACACACAGATGCTATTTTAATGACGCAGATTGATGGTTTTGGTAAAGTTGCTAAATTTATGTCCTGTTTTTTGCTGTTAGGTGATCCGTAACTTTGAGCTGATGGGCAGAGTGAATCTGGACCAGCTGGATGTTCTGAAAGAGAAAATAAACAGTGAAGAGGAAGAGGAACTGAAGGAGGAAGAGGAAGAAAAGGAGGAACTGGTGGCCATTGATGATGATGAGCAAACCGAGGAGGCAGAAAGAGAAGAAGAGAAAGAGATGGAAGAGGAAGTGACAGCCACACAGGAAGAGAGTAAACAGGAAGCAGAGATGGCGGGTAAACAATAAACTACATCACTGCATAAAAATTATTATTAAGAATTATGTTCTCCTAAAAATGCTACAATTTGAATTCTACATTTATTTAAAACATTTAAGCAGGACTGAAGAACTGGAAACATGAAAACTAGTGAATTTACCAGCATTAATAAAAAAATAATTAAAAGAATATACTGTCTGGTCCATAAGTTTTTGGATAGTCACACAATCTTTGTAATTTTGCTTCTGTACACCACCAAAATGGATTAGAAATGAAGCAATCAGGGTGTGATTGAATAGTAGACTTTCAGCTTTAATTCACTGGGGTTTAACAAAAAATATTGCATTAACTGATTAGGAATTACAGCTGTTATTTGCAGTGTCCCTCCATTTTCACAGGCTCAAAGGTATTTGGACAATTGGCTGATAAGCAGTTTCATGGCCAGGTGTGGCCATTGTTTATCCTCATTATTTCATGACCAATTAAGGAGATAAAAGGTCTGGAATTGATTTTCATTTGGTAGCTGTCCATGGGAACTCTCAATATACAATCCAAAGAGTTGATGTAAGTGCAGGAGACCACCATTAGGATGAAAAAAAAAAAAACAGACTAGAAATCAGAGAGATAGCAAAAACTTTAGGAATGGTCAAACCAACAATTTGGTACATTCTTAAAAAGAGGGAATACACTGGCGAGCTCAGCAACACCATAAAGGCCTGGATGACCAAAGAAAAAAGTGGATGATCACAGAATTCTTTCCTTGGGGAATAAAAACCCCTTCACAACATCTAGCTAAGTCAAGAACACTCTCGAGAAGGTAGGTGTATCATTGTTAAAGTCTACAATCAAGAGACACCTTTATGAATGTGAATAAAGAGGGTTTACCTCAAGATGCAAACCACTGGTAACTATCAAGAACAGAAAGGCCAGGTTACACTTTGCTAGGGAAAAAAAAAGCCTGCCAGTTCTGGAACAAGATTCTTTGGACAGATGAAACCAAGATTAACTTGAATCAGAATGATGGGAAGAGAAAAGTATGGAGAAGGAAAGGATCCAAAGCATACCACATCATCTGTCAAACATGGTGGAGGAAGTGTTATGGCATGGGCATGTATGGCTGCCATTGAAACTGGGTCACTGGTGTTTATTGATGATGTGACTGCTGATATAAGTAGCAGGATAAATTCTGAAGTGTATAGAGCAATACTTTCCACTTAGATTCAGTAAAATACTGTAAAACTGATAGGATGGCACTTCACAGTACAATGACCCAAAACATACAGCATCCCAAGAGCTTCTTAAGGCAAAAAAATGACATGTTCTTAAATGGCTGAGTCAGTCACCTGACCTCATAATGAGCATGCTTTTCACTTACTGAAGACAAAACTGAATGAAGAAAGACCCACAAACAAGCAGCAACTGAAGGCGGCTGCAGTAAAGGCCTGGGAGGAAACTCGGCATTTGGTGATGTCCACGGTAATGGAAACAATTTGCATCCAAGTATTAAAAATAATCCTTATATTTATAATTGTTAGTTTGTCCAATTACTTTTGAAAATGGAGAGACTCTGGGGAAAAAATGTCTGTAATTTCTAAAACGGTTACTGCAATATTTTTGTTAAATCCCTTGAATTAAAGATGAAAGACTATACTTGTGGTTGTGTACAGAGGCAAAATTACAAAAAAGGGTGACTGTCCGAATACTTATGGACCTAGATATATTAATTAAGCCTTTATTCCTACTGACACCATCAATCCTCTCTCTCTCTCTCTCTCTCTCTCTCTCTCTCTCTCTCTCTGGTTTGGGATGGTGTGCTGTTACAGAAATGATGATGGCGTGTTCTCCGAGTGCAGGGAAAAAGTTTCCATGTGAGTTTTGTGGCAGAACTTTTTCTCTTAGTTTGGAATGGGAACGTCATGTTCTCCGCCACGGCATGTGAGTGTCCGGCTTTCGGTCATGTTTGTGTTCAAGTACAATCAAAAGAACCACAGAAAATACATTAACTATATTTTATTAGTAGTAGTAGTTGTAGTAGCAGTATTTATTATTATTATTATTATTATTATTATTATTCAGCTTCTACACTTGGTTTGAGGTATTATTTTTCCTTTTCAGGACTGTTAACAGCAACATGAGAGCTATGAGCCCAGTTGCCTCAGTAACAATAACAGATGGAGGCATCGACCAATCAGCTAACACTACAGAAGTCGAGAGAGTGTATCAGTCCAGCCAATCGGAGAGTTCTGTTCAGAATGAGGAAGACTGAGAGACCAAAAATGACATATAGAAATGTACTGTGTTATAATGGTGTACGGTTTGTTGTTGGAAAAAAAAAAACTAGGCTGCTTCATGGACACTTGATTTTAAAAAAAAAAAAATAAAAAAGTGAGGAAAAAAGCAAAACTGTTCATGGTTTTGAAGCATTGTTAGATTTTAAGTGTTAAACATGGGTTCTATAGGTTGTGTTACATCCTAGCTGTGTGTTAAATCGCTGATCCTTTAAAAAGTGTGACTTGGTCCCATAGGACAGATGCTAATAATATATTGGTAACCAATAGTGACGAATCTGTAAGAACTCTGTTCAGGTCAAATAAACACTTCCTGTAAGGTGACGTGTTAAAAATGTCCCTCGTTTTACTTACCTTCTGAAGGCTAAATATATTAATGATAAAATGATACATCTATTCAAACTTTCAGACATGCACTGGGTGAAATTCTACTGGGATTATATTAAAGGAACAGTTTGTGTTTCAGCACCCCCAATGCCCCATGTTAGGCTAACTGCAGTGAAATTTCATGTGAATTTTACCCAGAAGATATTTTATTGGCTTAAGCATAGGATAGGACATTATGATTATGATATTTATATTTGATTTGATGGATATATTGGTGTCTATTTTCTCCCAAAGAAGTTAATTACACTGTATATTTTTTTCCCTTAAAAATTAAAGGGAAAAAAAATTTAATAAAAAACATTTTTGAAATGTTCTTTATTAAGCAAATACTTGCTGGATTAGATTGGATTAGACACTTAAATATTGATCATATTGCCAAAAAAAAAAACCAACAACCCTGAATTGTCTAAATTTAAAAAAATTTAATTACATTTTATTTCATTTTATAATATTACAAAAAAATATATTAAGAAATTACTGGCTGTGTTAAACATCAATAAGCATGTCTGTGATATCTTTTTATTCATATATATTTGGCACAATTTTTCAACATACAAAAACAAAACAAAAATAGAATTGTTATTATATTATATTATATTATATTATATTATATTCAGAACTCTAAATTCCGGATCTTATTATTAGGCATTTAAAAAATGTGTAAAAAATTAAGGCTCCATTTCCGTGAGCCAAAATTTGTGTGTATTGTTTTAATTAGAACCATAAGGCTCAATTCTAAACAGCTATGTTTCTGTCCCAGTATAAAATTATTTCTACTGCAAGTATTTTGTTCGCAAGATTTTTACAGCTTCAGGACACTAAAATGACAGATATTCCTCGTTTTAGCGATTTATAAACGAAGCTGTGATGATTCTGTAACGCCTGACACACAGATCGTGTGATTTGACCTGAACGCTGACTTACAGATTCAATATTTTTTTACATTTTTAGCCTTGTGTTAATCTTTAATCCTGTAGCTGAATTCCTTCAGGAATAGTCACCATCTTATTTGTATCAGACGTTTGTTGATTTTATTTTTATTTAATTTTATTTTTATTTAGTATATGGACAAACACTGGGCCCCAAAGTTTTGTAGCAAATTGCTACTGTAGTTTTATTCTATTTTTAATTCAAATTTTTATTTAGTTTCTGCTGCTTTGAAGGCATGTTCCTGCACTCCATCATGTATGAAAGCAAAACTTTAAAAAAAAAAAAACAAAAAAAAAAAACAACCTGCTTATGTAGTAACTTAAAGCACCTTCAACTCCATGGCTCCATTTTTTTTTTTTTTTTTGATTACAGGAAACAAGAACTGAAGAAGAGTAGCATTTTGGGTTTAGCTATTTGATATCGAGCAGCTCATCCCAACAAGCAATTAGGACAATTAAAAAAATTGTTTTATTTGAACATGCTTCTCCTTAAAGGAACAATGAATAGATTGTATGTGATGAAAGTTGCTGCTCAAAAACCCTGAAGCCTTATTATTATTATTATTATTATTATTATTATTATTATTATTATTATTGAGGTAATTTTTCACCATTTCTTTCCAAACACATTTTGGTGCAGTTACAGTACAATACAGTCACGTCCCAAACTAAGGGAAAATCATTTTTGGGCAGTGAGATGTTGACCCGTTTTACAGCAATCCCATAATTCTCAGAGAATTCTCAATAAATTAGTAATTTTTTTTTAAACAAAATATTGTAATAATTGACTCTGTATTTAACGTTTTTTTCATAGTATTACACAATTACCTGCATAAAAGTTTCATTTCGTTAATTAATGTCTGTGTAAAGCAAAAATCATTTACAAATAGTTTAGAATTCATCACATTTTTCATAGAAACAGAAATCATGAGGAGTTGTGGCATCACTGATGGAGAAAAAAACAACAACTCCTACACGATTGTCTTTCCTGCTTTGTCTGATTAGCAAGGAAAGAGAATCCAGCTGTATTCTGGGTAATCAGCTTTTTTTTTCTTTTTCTTACTTTCTTTCTTTCTTTTTTTTTAACAGAAGCTTCATGTCAAGTGTTTGGGAATGTGGTGGGGTTTTTTTTTTGGTGTCGTCCATATTTAACAAAAAAAAAAGTCATTTTGTGTGGTTATAGGAAATACTTTTCTTTTTCTACCTTTAAAAAAGAAAAAAAAATGTTTCTTTCTTTATAAGCCTAAAAGTTTGTAAAAGACAGAAACCCGTTAAATTCTGAACACTGGATTGTTGTACATATGATTTAGAGTTTTGTTTGTTTGTTTGTTTGTTTGTTTGTTTTGTTTGAAGTTAGTTGAACAGTAGCCCCTCCATCTCGCCTTCTTCCTGTGAAACCCGTGACGTTGACTAGAAGTTTGTTGTTTACACTTTGATTTCTGGATATTCTGTAAATATTGTAATTCATCGGGTTTTTTTTAACTTGTTAATAAAGTTATCAGATAACGAGAAACGTGGCTCTGCAATCTTCTGGTTCACTCAGACTTGGGTTTTAACCGAGTTAAAGTCACGCTCACAAACTGCAGGATAAATCACATTAGACATGAACTTCACCATCGTTCAGCGTAAAGTGGGAGAAACTAATCTGGGGTAAAGCTTGTTTAAGCTCCATCCAAATCAATCACACAGCTGTCACTGTTCTCTTTCAGACCTAGCATGTAAAAGCTAACAAGCGAGAGAAGCTAACTAGCGAGTGAAAGCTAAAGTGCAGGTTTAAGGTGGTGGTGGTGTAAATCAGATTTATAAGGCACTTTTTGTCGCCCACATGAATGACGAGTTAAAGCACAGTAAAGTTAAAACCTCACATTGTCGTGTTTCATTTGTAAGTCTTTTCATGTACAGTTGTGTGCAAAAGTTTGGGAACCCCACACCAAATTACATATTTGGTTGATTTTCGAAGTGGAAAGAAGTAAAGACAACCTTTTCAGCAAATTTTTCTTTTTTTTCAGTAGGATAACAAGCCTGGTCTTTCTTGTTACAAATTTGTATGCCTAAAATACGCTTCAAAGAGAAAGGAAGCTATTAAAGAAAATCTATTTTGGACATTTGACCTTGCTGTGGCTTTGATACTGTTTGGATCAGTTCCAAAATTTTATCAGTTCATCTGCTGGATACAATGATAATTCCATAGAAACATTACAAACGTCTAACCATTAGTTGTTGAGAATCTTGGATGGATTCACAGGCAGACGAACACTTGGACAATCCGTACATAATTCCACCTAGTGGTGGAAGCATAGTAATAACATTTATTTCCCAAATATTACTCCACAATTACTTTATATTTGATTAACATAAACAAAATTGAAAAAATCGTGGCATTTGCAAAAGTTTGGACACCCAGTCACTACTTATTAACACCCCCTTTGGCAGATATCGCAGCTCACAAAGGCTTTTTGTAGCCAGCTAGGAATCTTTTATTTAGGGGACTGTGAGGGCGGCTTCAAACGCTTCAGCTTGCATTTCTTAATGGTGGAAATAGAGAGCTATGTTTTGGGTCATTGTACTGCTGTATAAACCAGCCTCTTTTCAGCTTCAGTTTCTTGACTGACTGTATCACATTTGCTTCCAGAGTTTGCTCATATTTACTGGAATCTATTCTTCCATCTACCCATGCAATGTTTGCACTGCCACTGGTTGCAACACAACCCCAAGCATAATAGCAAATAATCCACCCCCAGGTTTAATAGTTTGCAAGGTGTACTTTTCATCAAATTGTACTCCTTTTTTCTTCAAAGATACCTTGTGGTGAGTGTGGCCAAAGAGTTCAAATTTTTCTTCATCAGTCCATATCACTTTTTTTTCTTCAGTGCCTCTGGCTTATGTACATGTTGTTTTGCATACTTCAGACATTAACTTTTGTGAAATGGTCACAGGTAAGGTTTCCTTCTAATGACACTTCCATGCAAATCATGTTTGTGCAAGTACTACCCCAATTCTGAAAAAGTTGGGACAGTTTGGAAAATGCAGAAAAAAAAACCCAAAAAACAAAAAGTCATTTGAAAATTCAGTTCACTCTGTACTATATTGAAAACACATTATTAACACATTATTGACACGTTATTTGATGTTTTACTTTGTGAATTGAATTTATTTATGAAAGTATACACTCATTTCAAATCAAATTACTACAACACACTCTGGGACAGTCAACTTTTTAACACTGTGTAACATCACCTTTTCTTTTAATAACACTTATTAAGCGTTTGGACGCTGAGTGAAGACACCAGTTGGTTAAGTTTAGCAAGCGGAATTTTCCCCCATTCATCCATTATGCGTTTCTTCGGCTGCACAACTGTACAGGGTCTTTGTTGCCTTATTTTGCGCTTCATGATGCGTCACACGTTCTCAATGGGAGACTCAGGTCAGGACTGCAGGCAGGCCATGCTAGCACCCGCACTCTCTGCTTACGCAATCATGCGCTTGTAATCCAGGCAGAATATGGTTTGGCGTTGTCCTGCTCTGGATGACAGCATATGTTGCTCCAAGTTACCCATGCCATGGGCACTGACACGCCCCCATACCATGACAGACGCTGGCTTTTGGACCCGACGCTGATAACAGCTTGGATGGTCCTTTTCCTCTTTGGCCCGGAGAACACGACGGCTGTTTTGTCCAAAAACTATTTGAAATGTCGACTCGTCGGACCACAAAACACGATTCCACTGTGCTACTGTCCATCTCAGATGAGACCGAGCCCAGAGAAGTGGGTGGAGCTTCTGGACAGTGTTGATGTACGGCTTCTGCTTTGCATAGTAAAGCCTTAACTTGCATCTGTGGATGCAGCGGCGAATGGTGTTAACTGACAAAGGTTTACCAAAGTATACCCGAGCCCATGTCAGGATATCCATTACAGACTCATGACGGTTTTTAAGACAATGATGTCTGAGGGATCGGAGATCACGCGCATTCAGAAGTGGTTTTTGGCCTTTCCCTTTACGCCCCAAGATTTACCTGGATTCCTTGAATCTTTTAATTATATTGTGCACTGTAGAAGGTGAAATGCCCAAAATCCTACCGATTTGTCTTTGGGGAATGTTCTTCTCAAAGTGTTGGATAATTCGCTGACGCATCTGTTGGCAGATTTCCGAGCCTCGACCCACCCTTGCTCTTGAAGGACTAGGCCTTTTTGGAGGCTCCTTATATACTATGATTAGACAATTGCCTCACCTGTTTCACATCACCTTCTTATTTCAACTTTTCACATCGCGATTAGTCATAAATTGCCCTGTCCCAACATTTTTGGAATGTGTTACATGCATCAATTTCATTTATCGTCAAATAACTATGCAGTTGATTAGGTAAAACATCAAATACCTTGTCTTTATATGTTGTTGTTGTTTTTGTTTACATACACGTCAAAGTACATTTACATACCTACTCCTCTTTGTTTTATTTGCATTTTCCATATTGTCACAACCCCAACTTTAGAAATTGGGGTTCTAACACTGAAGAGTAGAACGTTGCACCACCACTCATGTATCAGCTAAACCTTCCCACAGGTCCTTGCAGTCATTTGGGGATTTTGTTTTGACTTTCTACCCAGCATATTCTTTCTCTCTCACTCTCTCTCTCTCTCTATCTCAGGAGTTGACACATGCGACTCCTGAGATACTTGTGATCCTGACCCCTTCTGCTCTCCAGACCTGCCTGATCCATCCTGGTGCCCTACTTCTGGTTGGAGTTCTCATCGGAAATGAAATCACTCACTTACTCTGAGGATGGCCTTGTATAGACAGCCTAAGGATACATGAGATTACTGTGGACTTAAAAACCATGAAGATGGCTTTGTACTGCAATTGAAGCAAACAGTTTTACTATGAATACTATAATGAATTTCCTGGTTTTCACACAACTACACTTTTGTACATGTAGGACACAGTTACAGAAGGGAATTATTTACAATTGTACTATCTGGTGTAACCCAGATGAGGTTTCTTCCTTGTATCGTCTCTGGGAGTTTTTCCTTACCACCGTCGCCTCTGGCTTGCTCATTACGGATAAATGTATCCATTTAGATTTTATATCATGAATTTATACATTTCTGTAAAGCTGCTTTGTGACAATGTTCGTTGTTAAAAGTGCTATACAAATAAAAATTCGATTGTAAAAATACAATTTTCAGATCCTCAGTCAGCTGTTTAGAAGAGCCCATGGTTCTAAAAGATTTGTTGCCAGGGTTTGATGAGTTTCCTAATGACAATTCTTGACCTGAGTAACGAGCCTTAACAAGTATATCAAGGCCTAACAAGTTAATTTAGTTCAGACTTTACTGAAAATTTGAAATGTGTCCAAACTTTTGCACGTGCTATAATTATGATTTTCTATTTTTAGGTTAATCGAGTATAAATTAACTGTGCCTTAACATTTGTAGAAAATGTTCTTTTTTTGAAACGTTTGCTGTAGAGGTTGTTTTTACTTCTTTTCACTTCAAAATTCAATGTGTGATTTGGACGGGAGTACACAAACATTTGCAAACAAATGTACGCTTAATAATTAGGGCTCTAATTATCCTGCTTAATGTGTTGTGATTAGCACTTATAGCAGTTTGGCAGTACAACGTGTGGATCGGCTCCTCTGGGACCCGGTGACGTGTTTTGGTGCATTTTTATCTGGGAAACCGTTCTGTTCCAGCAGGCCATCACCTCCCATCGCCTCTGCATATGTCACCTTGTTAATCTACTAATTCTGTTATACACACAAGCACACAGTGACGGGAGAACATGATGAGCTCAAACAGGCCGAACTGGACATTTATAGAGTATTCATTAAAAAAAATAAAAAATAAAAAGTTTTAAATTACTGGTAAGTATAATATTTAAATAAATTTATATTAATTTAAATAAAGCTTTTTGTCTCATTTTAAACTCAGATCCTAAATCAGGAGCTCCAAACTCCAGGAAGTTCAAGTTTTATCCATAAGAACATTTCCTACTTGTAAATAAATCAGATCTCTGTTTCGGAGCTTTTTGTACCTGTCCCATAGGACATTATATCTAGAAAGAAAGACAAAAAAAATGTTTGGGAAATATTCTCGTCTTAATTTTATAGTTCATCACTTTCGGGAAAACATTTTCTGATGACGCTTCTGTACTAGACTTGTGTTCGTTCAATGAACTGCATATATGCCCCACCCCCAGGGGCGTGTCTTGATCTACAGTATCAGCACATTAACAGTAAACATGGTTTGTCTGTGTGTTTTAGGCAGCGTGTCTTCCTGCGTACTATTTCCTTTTCCAACCATCGCTTTCTGGAGAAAAAAAAAATGGTTGGAGTTTATTCATTTGGAAGAGGGCGGAATTTATGGAAGGCACTTTTCAGGGAAGTGTTTTACCAACTTGGGGCTGTTGAATGGAGAATGTGATGTGGTTCCATCTTTATACATTGTCTGGGCTTCTCCATCAGTAAGCAATATCATTTTATTTACTATTAAATGCCTCCCAATGACAATCCTGCAGCTCATCTTCACCATCAGTGCTGTTGACACTCATCATTGGCTCACAATTCTTCCTACAATTACAATTGCATACAAAAGTTTGGTCACTCCTGGCCAAATGACATGGAATGCGAGAAGTTTGATAGCTAATGGGCAAGATTTTCTATCTTAAATTTTAAATGCAGCTAGTAGGGGTGGAAAACCAGAGACTGTTTGCATTCAAGAGACTTGGTTAAAACCTCAATTGGATTTTGTTTTATATGATTATGTAGTGGTAAGTCCTGATATAAGAGAGAGGGGGGGAGGAGGATGTGCTACATTTATAAACAAAGGAATACTGTACCAAGGCCAGCTCTGTGGTAGGTGTGGAACTGGACAGGGTGAGAAGAGGATGAGAGGGAAGCTGAAAGCTATCATGGACAATCCTTCTCATCCTCTCTACAGTGTATGGATTTAAGTTCTCAGTGGAGAAAACAAAAGTAATGATCTTTACAAATAAAAAAAAGGGCAAGGAATGTAAGTTGAAAATGTATATTTTGTTTATAAACTCAAGAATATGCAGACTAGGGCGATGTATTTCACTCATGGAAGGGAAGAATCTAGTATGGGAAAAGATAATGGATAATGGATCTTTACATGATCAGTGGGATCATGAAAAGAAAGGGTTCAGAATAAAGTAGGTATGGAAAGAGAGAGGGTAAATAAAAGTAATGAACAAGTTATAATAAATAGACTAAGGATAGGTCATTGCAAGCTAAATAAAACTCTGCATATCATAGGAAAACATCCTACAGGTTTATGCGGTGAATGTCAGCAGGCGGAGATAGTTAAACACATCTTTATGTCATAAAGGAACAGCTAAGGAGGATGGATATAGGAGAGTACAATACAAGGGTGTAACCATGGTATGGACATGGGGGGGGGGGTGGGGGGGCAAGCCCCTCCCCCCCACATCCAAAGTTTGATGCTGAAAATTTGCATATTTAGAACATAGTTTTAGGATTACTGTTACCGTTTGAATTCACGTATTTTCTGAGTGATAGAAGCTCCCACAGCATGGGGAAATTGTAGGGTGCTGTGGACGTCCTGTGGGCAGATGTATTCTCTGCTCCATAACCTACCATGAAACCAACTACACCAAGTAGAGGCGAGCTATGATGTGTGCAGGCAAACCACACACGCTAACATTTAAACACGCAATCACGACTTTTAAACAAACTCAGAAAGGATGGCTACCTATGAAACTAAATTCAACACTATATATGTTGTAAATACAATTTCCCCACGGATGCTTCCAAGCAATGCTGTGCTGCCTGCATTGTGACCAGGTACCATTATTTTCCCAGAAGAGCAATGACTGACTTAGATGATCATTTTAATTTGATAAACTGAATATTCTGTTTGTGTAACTGGTTTCATGTATTATGTTAATGTCATCATGCTGTTTAGCTTGCTATGTAATAAGTGTACACAGTGTACAACAATATATAGTGGAAACCTGAAACGATAGCTATGTAAAGGGTACCGGAGTTTTCTTTTCTTAATTCTAAAGACAAACTGCCATAACTAGTTCTGAATGGATAACTACAATATGGCCACAACTCAGACGTTAGTTCCATATCTCTCGTTGCCAAGCTAGCACATCTCAGCATTATGCTGAGTCTTATATCTGTAAAATCACTTAGTTGTCCTTAGGCCAAATGTAGTGTAAAGGAACGAAATGCTATGCAACTTTCCTCACTTTCACTCGCATTTATAACAGTCTGCCACACCGTGAGGGTTCACAACGAACTCGGCGGGAGGATATGCAAGTGAATGTAACATTAATGGTCAAAAACTGGAACTGATGTTAGCCTAGCCTACTTCGTGGGTGCGCAAACATCAAAAGTTAATTGATGTTCTTAAGAACAAACCAAGCCATGGTATGATGCCTTCTATACTAAGCTAAGGTCACCTACTATTTAGTTATCTAGTTACTTACTGTCTGAAAAAAGCTTGTATGTTCTGCTACACTTTTCTACGCTTAGCTGTTGTCTCCATTTCTTACAGACTGAGCTGCTAAAATACATCAACAAACTTGTGTGGAGTATGGGTGCAACCAAGTGTACAACCGGGGGGGGGGGGGGGGGGGCACACACCTATTTTCCTTAACAAACGGAAATATATTAAAAAGGAATAGACATAAATAAATAGAATAGATGAAGAAAAGGCAGATCCATTGTTAGGGTTCATTAAAGGGGGCCATATAGAAAATATTTTCTACTGTATACTGGGGGGGGGGACAAATTGGTATTTCCTCAACATTGGGGGGGGACGCCCCCCCAAAGAATGCATGGTTACGCCCATGGTACAATATTAAAAGCATAATAGACTGTGGGAAGGAAATATTTGATTAATTTCCTAAGGAGGATTGGACTGGAAGGATTAACAAGGACTAAGTTAAATTAAAGACAGACAGTAGGTGGCAGTAATGCAACCATTTGGATTTGCATTTGCCAACTGCATGTGCAGAAGAAGCAGCAGAGAAAATGGGGGCGTTCCTGTTTGCTGACATCAAAACGTCCGTCATACAGCCGTACTGCGCAAGCGTGTAAGGAGCTGTAGCGTTGGCGCATGCGCGGTGTGCTCCTGGTTTGTTTATGCGCTGCAAAAAGGCGAGAGCGTAATGGCGGCGAGCAGGCTGTGATGAGCTAGCGAAAATAGCCTGGACTCACTGTCACACCTTGGGAAAGATCACAGTCTCTCCTCACACACACGCACGGAAACTGCTCAAAATGCAGATCACACTGAAAACCCTGCAGCAGCAGACGTTTAAGATCGACATCGACGCGGAGGAGACGGTGAGAGATATTCATTCGGCGGAGGGGCTCGAGACACGGGGCCGCGAAAGTTACCGTGTGGCTAAGCTATGCTAAAGCTACACTTATACCCACGTAGTTCGTGTTTGTGACTGCTGTAAGATGCTAAGCCACGTCACATGTGGGAAATTAATTATTTTATTTTATTTTTTATTTCCATTATGAACATTGACGGAGAGTGACTGAACTGTGAGCTAGTATAGTTGTGAGAGAAAGTTGAGAACGCCAGCACAGAGGCGCTAAGCTAACTAGCCAGCTAACTCTCAGCTATCCACGTTAGCATGTTTGACGTTAGTGTTAGTTAGTGAAGTTAGTTCGAGCTCCCGAATTCTAAAACGTATTCTAAAACGCAATATGTGATACCGTAATTACTTTCTTTTTTATTGTTAGTACTTACCGAGTTTAAACGGGTTAGCTAGCTGTCCTGCCCTTCGGCTAATTGTATAGTTAACGCTAGCTGACGTTTACGAATAAATTCTGCGTTCATTAGTCGCGTGTCGATCCACATGCGCGTTTATTTATCAGCTCGGTCATTTTAGCAAATGGCGCTTTTTGAACTTTTTTTTTTTAAACTACGAACACTGAGCTAGCTTTGCTATCTGGCTAATATGCTAACGTTAGCGAGCTAGCATTGCGTGGCCTGCTGAATCACATGCAAGTTAGCTGGATAATGAACGAACTTGAATCCGAGCTTTTCTTATTTTGTTTTGTATTTTTACGCATATAAGCGCTGAGAGTTTATTTATCACAGATTGTCGCTCGGTTTTCTTCTGATATGAATCGCCGGTGACATTCTTTATATATGTTTTTTTTTATTAACGAAAACTTGAAAAAATAGGTGAGGGAGTTGAAGTCAGGCCTGAAGCCGTGCAGCTGCAGTGACTGTAAATTATTTTCACACCCTTCATCAGCACTTTGAACCTCTCTCCTGTCAGAGACATGAAGTGTGACCTCATTCTTTTATGTCTAAAAGGAGGGGAAACTAATTTTATATACGACGCTACTCTCTGCTTGGTCACAAAGTGTTGATTGATTTTCTATAACAGCAGCTCTGACAGTAGTGCAGCTGCAGATCACAGGTTTATATTTTAACGCACTTATTCTAACATGTTATCGTTTCTATAGTAACGATAACACAGAGACTTGTATGCCAGATGCTCCAGATGTTGAAATTATGCTTTTTTTTTTTCCTCTGGAAGGTGAGGTTTATTTAATAATGATGGGAAATTTGGATAATTTTACTGACTCGGCTCTTTGAATCTCGTTCGGTAAAATGAACGAATCTTTTTTTTTTCCTGAGTCATTTAGTTCACTTCAGCAGAATATAATTAAAATGTTACATGTTAAATTCCCCAACACATCTAGTATGTGTGTAAGCGTTGATCGCATTTGGAATAAAAAATAAACTATAGATTAATACAGCCAAGGCCGAATTATGAGAAACAGAAATGATTAATTAATTGGGTAATTATATAGCTTAATAGTTGGGTCTTCAGGCTATGCAGTCTGTTAGTTCACCTCCCGATTCGAGTCATTCTTTTGTCACGTCTGTTCCTCGGAAACAGAAATGATTACTTGACGTCTCGAGTCTTCTGGTTCAAGTCATTCGTTCATCCCGTGACCGCCCCATAGGCTAAATGCAGTGCTGAACGAACGACTCGAACCCGAAGACGCGAGAGCTGAACTAATCGTTTCTGTTTCCTGTACAGAGCCTATGGGGATGTTCAGTGCATCCGCGGTCAACACAAAATGAATGCGATGCGAAGGACGCGGATGGAAATATAATACAAGCTTTTGGTTTCCCCACCATATTTAAAGATAAGCAAAACACTGGCCTCTTAAGGTGAGGTGGGGGGGGCCCTTGTTGAGAGTTGTTTTCTTGGTTGGTGTCTACCTGAGTTGACGTCATTCGCCACTGTCGCTTTTTCAATGACGTTCGACTCGTGTTGACGGGAATATCCGATCTGTCCGCTTACATGGCAGATGCAAATGCACGTATACGATTCATATCAGATTTATTTCCACATATGAATGAGGCCTGAAACGGATCTGAGAAGATCGGAATCAGTGTGCAAAAAAGCACACAGATTCAGGTTTTTTTTTCCTCCCATGTGGCATGGATCGGATATGACCCATGAACATGTAAGCGGGAGAAAAAATCCTGCTTACACGTTCATGGGTCATATCCGATCTGTGCCACATGGGAGGAAGAAAATCTGAATCGGGTCACTTGAACCATGTAGTGTAAATGCGGCCTTAGCTGCTAAATGTAACTTTAAAGACAAAATGAGGACCAAGTACCCATGGATCAAATCTGACTTTTCTCTTTGTCATTCTAAATGAGGCATGTGTGTATAGACATGTATGGAAACTTGAGCTGTGCTTGAAACTGTGTGCTGTAAGTGCATTAGTGTGGTCCCTAGGTGAGATGCAGTGCACCAGTAATAGCTGGATTATGTGCTTTAACCTGTGAAATTATTTTGGTTGTGGTACTGCACTGCATTCATATACTGTATAGTCTGCATTGTAGTGTACAGCGTTAGGCTGAATTGCTCTGTATGTGTGTGTGTAAAAGGATTAATTGACGTTGAATCATTAGAAAATAACGCGCACCCGAGGTGGTAATGCTGGTGTGCATTATTTTCTAATAATTAAACTGACCGGAGTCAATTATTCAGCTTATACCACAGTTACCACACCTCAAGACATTTGTTAGGTTTTTGTCCTTAAAGCGAACTTGTGTGGAGTTCTGTAAGGCCGTCAGAAAAAAATGTTGTGGATGCCTATGAGTCTGGCAAATGATTTAAAAAGATCTCCAAATATTTTGAAATGCATCATTCCACTGTAAGGAAAATAATCTACAAATTGCACTGATTTGCTGTCCGTCCCAGCAATTTCGGCCCAAGAGCACACTGTCTGATGCAAACAGAAGTCTCCAAGAACCCCAAAATTTCATTAAAGGATCTGTTTGAAAGTCTTGCACCTGTTGATGTATAAGTGCATGCTTCTACAATCAGATAGAGATTGGATGAATTTGACCTGCATGGGAGGCGTGCCAGGAAAAAGCCTTTGCAAGACACTAGTTTGCCAGTGAGCATATAGGCGAAGACCACACCACAGAAACAGCAGACATGTATGCTGGAGACCAAAGACAGCTTTTCAGGAGAAGCACCTCATACCAACTGTGAAGCACGGTGGTAGAAATGTTATGGTTTGGGGTTGCTTCGCTGCCTCTGGAACTGGACAGCTTGCATTCATTGATTCAACTATGAATTCTTTATCATATCAAAGAGTGCTTGAGGATAATGTGAGGCCATCTGTCCGAAAGTTGAACTGAAAGCGGACCTTTCAACAGGATAATGATCCTAAGCACACTAGCAAATCCACCAAGGAATGGCTCAAAAAGAATACATGGATGGTTATGGAATGGCCTAGTCAAAGCCCGGATTTGAGTCCCATTGAAATGTTGTGGAGGGATTTGAAGCGGGCAGAACATGCAAGAAAACCCTCAAGCGTCTTGCAACTGAAAGACTGGTCAAAACTTCCTGCAAGCCTAGTGTACAGTTATTCAAAATGCCTAATATTTCTGCAAAAGGGGCTAATACCAGCTTCTGAGGCCAACTTATGTTTTCCACAGAAGAATATTACATCTATTGATGATAAATGACTGAAAAGCTAATTTTCCTTGTGGGTTTTGTTCAAGTATATCTTCATTAATAGAGACTGTTTCAAAGAGGATCAAATGTTTTCTTGTCCAAATGTGTCAGAAAAGCCAACAATTTCCATGGGGTGTGCTTATTTTTTCACATGACTGGTGTGTTTGTGTGGATATATCACACACAGTGCACATTCCCAATGCATCGCTGATCTTTGCCTGTTTATATTCCAGGTAAAGGCGTTAAAGGAGAAAATTGAGAATGAGAAAGGGAAGGAGAGTTTTCCTGTCGCTGGACAGAAGTTGATCTATGCAGGTTTGTCTTTCCCCTTACATCCATGTTTGTGTACTGAGAGAAAACTCTGCCACTCTGAATTAATTCACTCCAATTGCAAAATCTGACTGAACTGTTTATATTTATCCCAAACTAGACATTCTGTAGCCAATGCTTATTTATTATGCACGTTACTAGTAATTCGAGCCGAACTTGTACCTATGTGTGGATTGAGGTTTCGTCCCAAATTTCCCATAAAATGCAGCACACGAATTCGGTTCACATTTGTGTGATGGGTTTGTGAAACTAACAATTTGTACACATGATCCCCCGCCCTCCCCCGGATGTATGCTCTGTATCTGCACAGAATTTTTGGCAAATATTAAACACTGATCTTTACTGAGGTCAAGCCACGTCCTGCATCTGCCTGAGATCAAATGTTAGTTTGATGCCCATCTAACCCCACAATTATTTTTAAATAGATTGAACAGAGTTTTCTTACAGGATCGTTTTATTCCACCAAGTGCACATTCTGACTCAAATGCACAGGCTCCAAATGCACACACTTGCTCTGGTAGTAATCAGGGACACGTTTACATGGCTGTTATTCTTCTGATGGATTATAAAGAGACTACCCAGCTTGTTCATTTCAGTAGGAATTTGTTTCGGATTGCCCACAGTTAGTTTGCTCTGTTCAGACTGAGACGTCTAAACAAACTGGATCTTTTCTGACTGAACTATCAGTCGTGTTAATAGTCGATTCTTAGGCGCATGTAAACACAGCCAATGAGAGAACGAGAGAGACTGTGACAGTGACCCGAGAGACTGAGAGGTAGGAAAAGCTGGAGAGAGTGAGAGACATGCAGGGATGAAGATATGGCTGATAAATTGTCCCTAATTATTTTGCTGATTTGCTCTGCAGGTAAAATCCTAAACGATGACACCGCACTGAAGGAGTATAAGATAGATGAGAAGAACTTTGTGGTTGTCATGGTAGCAAAGGTAAGAAATGAATCTTTCTAATCTAGTGGTAGGCTAGTTTTTATATTTTCTGTCCCGTTTTTAATGAGTTCAGCAGGAGACTACAGCTGTGGTGTTCCTCATGTGTAAAGCCACAGATCCGAGGAAAAATTAAACGAAATCCCTTTATTCCAAACACAGATGGTCAGCTGGGGCGTGGCCACTATGTGAAGTTTTTCTTTAGCACAAGCCAGCTAACATGCACAAGCTAATCTAGCTAACATGTTATGAGATTGTGGTCACGGCACGCCAGCATCAGACTCTGGTACCGGCCGTAAAAGTCTTGACGCTGGAATCAAAGGAGTGATTCAAATGACAGTAATGTTGGAGTTTTAAGTGGTTTCTGCTGTATTCTAAAAATGTACGCAGACAGTATTCAGAGACGAGTGATGTTTAGCAATTCTAATAATACAAAAGTATTAGTGCTTCAAGATGTTTCTGCAGGTTAATATTCCGTTCGAATTTTAGCCTAAAGCAACATAGTAGAGAGGTGTAAATGCTGCTATTACCATAGTTACGATGGTTCCAGATGCTCTGAAGAACTGTGGCAGGTTTGGATTTTTCAGATTGTATGAACTGATTATTGTAAATGTTTTCCCAGCCTAAAGCTGCTCCTGCAGCCGCTCAATCTTCAACTACTGCAGCATCATCAAGTAGTTCCACCTCTAGCACTACAACACCCACAGTCCCCCCTGTTGCTGCCTCTGCCGCCACCACCACCACCACCACCACCACCACCACTGACTCCACATCCGAAAGCAGCGTCATAGAGGAGAAAGCAGCAGAGGAAAAACCGCCATCTTCTACACCTGCCAGGTACATCACACCATTCTCACACCTTAAACGCATCACGCACACACACATCTGACCAACAGTTGAGGTTGCTGTAATCTTGAATTCAATTTTATTTATGTAAATGAATACATCGGGGTGCACCAGCTGGGTGATTGCTGATGGAGTGTAACTTCCTGTCTGATGTGTCTCCTGTCCTGTCTTTATTCTGCAGTTCTGGTAGCCTGACGAACGTCAACATATTCGAGGAGGCGACTTCTGCTCTGGGTAAAGAACACTTCACTGGGAGACTGCAGTCTTTATAAACAGCTCTGTCTTTGACAATTAGCTTGTCTAATGTTCACATGGGTGACTGTTTCCGAGCTCTGTGGTGAGCAGGAGAGCGGTAAAAAAGAACAGAATAGTGAATTTAGTCATCCTTTAATTATCATTTACATTATTTGTAAAGTGATGGATTTTGCATTTGTTGTAGGTATATTTAATCAAAATTCCTTTTTTTTTCTTTCTCATTTGGCCAAATTTATTCAGTGACATTCCTTTAATCATGTTGAACATACTCGAATATATTATTTCACATTAATGAATCTACTATAATGTACTGTCGTGTGAAAAAAAATAAGTAAACCTCATTGAAATTGTTGGGTTTTTTGACATATTTGGACAAGCAAACATTTGATATCTTTGAAACGGTGCCTGTTAATGAAGCTGATATACTTGAACAAAACCGCAAGGAAAATTCACTTTTTCAATCATTTATTCAACAGAAATATCAAAAGATGTAATATTCCTTTGTGGAAAAAGTAAGTACACCCTTGGCCTCAGAAGCTAGTTTTGCCCCCTTTAGCAGAAATAACTTCTTGTAGGCGTTTTGCATAATTGTCCACCAGGCTTGCTGGAATTTTTGACCACTCTTCCATGCAATATTCTTTCAGTTGCAAGATGTTTGAGGTTTTTCTTGCATGTACTGCCCATTTCAAATTCCCCCGCAGCATTCAAATCCGGGCTTTGACTAGGCCATTCCATAACCCTCCATTTATTCTTTTTGAGCCATTCCTTGGTGGATTTGCTAGTGTGCTTAGGGTCATTATCCTGTTGAAAGATCCATTTTCGGTACAACTTCAACTCTTGGACAGACAGCCTCACATTATCTTCAAGCACTCTTTGATATGATGCAGAATTCATAGTTGAATCAATGAATGCAAGCTGTCCAGTCCCTGAGGCAGCGAAGCAACCCCAAACCATAACATTTCTACCACCGTTCTTTACAGTTGGTATGAGGTGCTTCTCCAGAAAAGCTGTATTTGGTCTGTGCCAAACATGTCTGCAGTTTTTGTGGCCAAAGAACAATCTCTTTGATTTGTCTGTCTAGAGCACATTATTCCAGAAGGCCTGGTGTTTGCCTATATGCTCATTGGCAAACTATAGTCTTGCAAAGGCTTTTACCAGGCACACATTCCATGCAGGTCGAATTTGTCCAGTCTCTCTACTTTTTCCATGTGACTGATCTGTGTTTTTTGTTGTTGTTAATTTGGATTGTGGAAATTACTAAAAAATGTCAAATGATGTCTCATAGTGTATCAACTTTATTAGTAGGCGCTGTTTCAAAGATCAAATGTTTGCTTGTCCAAATTTCCATGTGATGTACTTATTTTTTCACATGTCTGTATCTGCTATAATATGGTTGATCGATCTGTATAACGAATTGTTTGTGTGTATTCGCACAGTGACAGGACAGTCGTATGAGAACATGGTGACTGAGATCATGTTAATGGGCTATGAGAGAGAACAAGTGGTGGCAGCGCTGCGTGCCAGTTTCAACAACCCAGACCGAGCTGTTGAGTACCTGCTCACGGTGAGAGGGGTGGGGCAGGGAGAGGGGGTTCTGAGAGGGATTGGGAGATGAACAGATTACAGATGATAAAAGGGTGATGGATCACTTGGGAATGAGGGTGATTGAGGGATGGGGAATGAGGGAAGAATCAGGGAGATCATATAGAGGTATTAGGAATGAGATGGTATGGAGTGATTGGGAAGAAAAGCAGGATCAAAGTGTGATTAGGTACAAGGAAAGGATGGGTAGGTTGGGTATAAGTGGGGTTATGTAGAGATTACGAATGAGAGGAGTTATAGTATGATTGGGAAGGAGGGAGGGATCATGGAGGGAATAGGAATGAGGGAGGGATTATGGGTGTATTAAGGATGGAGAGATTACATAATTTTTAGGAATGGCTGAGCATTTATTGAGGTATTAGGAGTGGTGGCGGCATCATGACCCGTTTAGGAATGAGCGAAAGATTATGTAAGGATTGGGAGTGAGGGAGGAATTATAGTATGATTACAAATGAGGCGGTATGGAAGGATTGGGAAAGAGCGATGGATCATGAAGGGATTAGGAATAGAGATTATGGCTGGATTAGGAATAGAGAGATTATGAAATGTTTAGGAATGATTGTGCATCATGAAGGGATTAGGATTGAGTGAAGGTTCATGTAAGAGTTGGGAATGAGGGAATGATTAGGAATGAAGGAGGGATTATAGTTGGATTAGGAAAGAGAGATTATGGAATGTTTAGGAATGGGGGAGGAATTATATTGTGATTAGGATTGAGGAGCTATGGAATAACTGGGAAGGATGGGTGGATCCTGGAGGGATTAGGAATGAGGGAGGGATTATGGCTGGATTGGGAATAGAGATTATAGAATGTTTTGGAATGAGGAAGCATTTGTTGTGGGATTAGGAATGATGGTGGCATCATGAAGTGTTTAAGTATGAGTGAAGGATTATGTAAGGACTGGGACGAGGGAGGATAAAATTTATGATTGAGGTGTTAGGGAAGATGGGGTTTATGCTATTTCCAGGATACAGGACTGCTGCAGCATTATCTGTATTGACACATTATTAGAGTAAGGCTGAATTTGGGTCATAAAATTATTTTGACCCCATGTTGAAAGTTCAAAATGTGTGTGTATAGGGAATTCCAGTGGAGAGTGAGGGGAACGTGGGGGCCTCTGATCCTGCAGCTCCAGTAGGGGGAGCACCGGCTGTTACCACAGGACTCTCATCACCATCCAGCACAACACCTACACAACCCACTGCTGGATCAGGAGGTACACACACACTCATACACACAAACCCACTTTAAATATATGTGAACTATTCAATTTATAATGTATAAATAATAGTTTGGTTTTTAAATGTTGTGCGTAATTAGTTTTATTTTTTGTTTCTTTTTGTGTGTAAAGCTAATCCTCTGGAGTTTCTGAGGAATCAGCCTCAGTTCCTGCAGATGAGGCAGATCATCCAACAGAACCCCTCACTGCTGCCTGCTCTACTGCAACAGATCGGCCGAGAGAACCCCCAGCTACTGCAGGTACATATGTGCACATTCGCGCTCACACATACACACACACACACAAACAAACAAAACCCCCAGGTACTGCAGGTACACGCGCGTGCGCACACAAAACCCCCAGCTGCTTCATGTGTGTGTGCATTCTCACACACACCCCACGGATACTCCAGGTAGCTATAGGACTCGCATTAACCCGCTTTCCTGTGTGACATGTTTGAAGTATTTATGAAATCTCCCATTTTCCCAGAAATAACATGTTTTATTTCCAGCTCACGGTTATGTACCTTTTCTTCCTTCAGCAAATCAGCAGTCACCAGGAGCAGTTTATTCAGATGCTGAATGAACCGGCACAGGAAGCAGGGCAAGGAGGGGGAGGGGGTGTGTCTGAGGCTGGTGGTGGGCACATGAACTACATACAGGTCACACCCCAGGAAAAGGAAGCAATTGAGAGGGTGAGTCACATTGGAACACTATACCATGTTCACTATATAGTGCACTAGTTCATGGCATAGGAACAGCCTTCAGGGGTCTGAGATTTGCTACACCCTGAAGTTTTCTAGTCCCTGTGCAGAATGTACGTGCCAAATGTATATGTTCCTTTCATAGCCACGAGAGTGAGAGCAAATACTATGGCATGTGTGAAAATACGATTAAAACATCTGCCACTTCGCAGTAGAGCAATCAAATATTAACCTATACTTTAAGTTTAGGTTGTTTTTCCTTGTTTGTAGTACAGACTTTACTGGATAATCCTTCATTTTCCAGCGTTCCTGTTTCTGGCTCCTCTGTCTGTCTCTGGCCCAATGATGAAACACTAACCCTTCCTTTTTCTGTCGTCTCTGTAGCTAAAGGCACTTGGATTCCCAGAAGGACTTGTTATTCAAGCCTACTTCGCTTGTGAGAAGAACGAGAATCTGGCTGCCAATTTCCTTTTACAACAGAACTTCGATGATGACTAAAAGCCTTTTTTTTTGTTTGTTTTTTGTTTTGTTTTTGTTCCCTTCCCAATTTACCCGTTTACTTTTTGTTCCTTTTTTTTTTCTCCAATTAATCATACTGCAGAAAATAGATAAAATGAAATTCAAACTTAAAAACCCCTCCACAGGCAGTCTTGGTCTATTTTTCTTTACACACTGGATGACTCGTCTGTTTCATCTGCATCTTTGTGAAGGCAAGCATGTTCGTTGGGAAATTAAGTAAAACGCATAATCGTGTGAATTCCTCAGATGATGGCCTGGATTATTATGTTTTGGCTTATATTCATAATTTTATTTTTTGCTGAACATAGGTTTAAAGGGTTCATCCCCATTTTTTTTTTCTCCATCAGTTTGATCATTTGTGTCTGAGCTGCACAAGCATTTCTGTTCATTGTCGAATTATTTTTCTTTGATCTTTCGCTCGTATCATGCCTTCACAGTTGAACGGTATAGGGACCCGAAACACAATTTTAAACAACATTAAAAAAGATTTTTAAAGCAACTCGGTTGCCGTATATATTTTGTTTGAGTTCAAATATGATTTCGCTTTTCTTTGTAGTGCATGAAATGCAGAGATGGTTCTGTGCGAAACTCATGAACATCTTTTTAAAAGGTTAAAGGCATGTCCACGTGCTCCACGTTGATTAGTGTGGACAGTTCCACGTTCTGCACATTTACTGTCCTTTTTACAGGAAGAAATAAACATTTTCAAAGTAAACACACCTCATCTGTCTAAGCTTGTTCAGTGCGACCCTAAAGTCAGCGACGAGCTGGAAATCTTTAATGTGAGAAAATAATAGTGATAGAAGGATGAACAAAAAATAGTTTTAAATAGGTACATTCATTTTTTTTATTTTTTTTATTTTTTTTTTTTTTATAAAAGCTTAGCTGTTTAAAACTGTTAATGTTTCTGAATAATGAAGGAATAAACCAGGGGAATACAATTAGAAGAAAAGACTGGAGAGGGAAGGGGGGGGGGGGGTGAGAGAACCAGGAAGCAAGATGGACAGAATATGAAAGGGGGGGGGGAAAGGTTGTCTCTCTCCCGTGTGTAGTACATGTGCTGAGAACTCAATTACTGGCTTAATCTAATTTCTTTACATCTTTAATCTCATTAGAGAGATGTCAACAACATGAATAACCTGATAACTGCTGAATTCAGACAGTAATCAGATCACTGGTGTCAGAAATCAGTTTATAATCCGATCTCTGGTGTTTATACGAAGAGATTGCCTCTGGATGAAAAAGAAAACAGTGATGACATTGAGTGTATGAGTGTTAGGTGTGTGCAGCTGTACTGTGTTTTAGCTGAAGTGAAGCTGCTGATTGGTCCGTTTAAATTCTCCAAAATTCTGTCAGTGTGTTTCCATGGGAAAGTTTCACTCTTTGATCTGGAAATGTTTATTAAAAAGAAGAAGAAGAAGAAAGTCCGCCTCAGAACAGAGAAGAAGGAGGAGGATTAACAGTGCTGTACTCATCTTACACTCACTTAAGATGATAATAGAGACCGTGTATGAAGAGACCGTGTCAGAGGACCAGCAACCAGACGGTGTGAGCAGTCGCAGCACACCGTACACCGGTCCCTCCAGGATTTTGCAAACGCCATAATATTCGCAGGAGCTTGCAATTTTTCGATATTACCTGGGATTTCCTACAGATTTAAACCAAGATGTCAACACAGTGCGCATTCAGCCAAAGCCCATCGAACATGAGTACAGCTAAAAGGTCTCATTTACCAGCAGGTATCACGTGCAAAACAATTTCATGCAGTTGCAGTTTTGCCAGTTCAAGTAGTTTTCCATAGAAAAACAAAAAAATGCAAGTTGCATCGCAAATTTTGAAGAAAAAAAAAAAAAGCCACAACAAAATCAAGCATTTATAAATGCGAATATAAATAATAATAAAAAACTCAGCTTCCCAGAATGTTTTCATTTTTTACAGGAAAGAATATGCAGAAATCCCAGAGCATACACACAGTGTAGCAATGATAAGAACTTCTGAAGTCACTTCACTGTGACTTTTCTGAAAAATAAAGAAAAGGCTTCAATTTTGTGGCTGATTTAAAATGAATTTTCAGTGAGATTTCAGAATGATTTAATTTTTTTTTAAAAAAAAGAATAGAGCTCTTTATCTTACTTTACATCTATGTTACAGTGAGGAGCAGTACGTATTCAGGCGCTTTTGTTTTTGTTATTTAATGTACAAGGTATCCAAAAGGTCAGGAACCAATGAGAATAAAACTACGTATACTTCATTTTGTATTCATTTATTTTTACAGAATATGATCATCTTATTCACCCTTACACTCAGACACTGGGTTTGTTTTTGGTTTTTTTGCAGATTTTGCTCAACATATTCCTCACTTTTCGGACGCCCTGCACACACAATGATCAGCCATAACGTTAAAACTACTGACAGGTGACGTGAATAATATTGATTATCTCATTACAGTAGCACCTGTCAAGGAGCAGGATATATTAGGCAGCAAGTGCACAGTCAGTTCTCAAAGTGTTGGAAGAAGGAAAAATGGACACGTGTAAGGATCTGAGTGACTTTGATAAGGGCTAAATTGTGATGGCTAGGCGACTGGGTCCGAGCATCTCCGAAACGGCAGGTCTTGTGGGGTGTTCCTGGTATGCAGTGGTTAGTACCTACTAAAAGAGGTCCAAGGAAGGACAATCGGTGAACCGGCGACAGGGTCATGGATGCACAAGGCTCACTGGTGTATGGGGAGCGACGGCTAGCACGCTGGTCTGATCCCATAGAACAGCTACTGTAATACAAATTGTTGAAAATGTTAATGCTGGCTATGATAGAAAGGTGTCAGGACACACAGTGCATCACAGCTTGCTGCGTATGGGCATGTAGCTGCAGACTGGTCCACCCCCGAAAGCACCTACAGTGAGTATCAGAACTGGACCATGGAGCAGTGGAAGAAGGTGGCCTGGTGTGATAATCACGTTTTCTTTTACACCGCGTGGACAGCCTGGTGCGTGTGTGTCTCTTACCTGGGGAAGAAATGGCACCAGGATGCACCTTTCAGGTGGCACAGTGGTGCAGCACATAGCACTGCCTCCTCATAGTTCCAGGGTCCTTCGTTCAGTCCTTAGCTTGGGTTGCCATCTGTGTGGAGTTTCATGTATGGGGTTCTTCTGGGTTCTCTGATTTCCTCCCACCTCCCAAAAACATGCAGGTGGAAGGATTGGTGTAATATGGGGTGTATTTATGCTTCATGCCCCCAAGTCCCAGCCCCTTTCATGTTCCCAGTATAAAGAAGTTACTGAAGAAGAAAGAATGTAATATTGATTTTTGTTAGTAATCAATGCGTCCTGCAGATGGCGCTGTTCACTGCATTTATTTTACATAGCAATCCGTATCAGTGTGTTTATAATAAAAAGAATATTATTATTGTTGTTGTTATTACATGTTGGAAATAAATAGTTACAATTTGTTTTTATATGTAAAATTGTTTTGTTTTTTTTGTTTGGCTCTTTTTTCTTATTGAAAAAGAGATTATTGTTTGATCACAAATTAGCGGTTAGCATTTTTGCCTTGCACCTCCAGGGTTGGGGGTTCGATTCCCGCTTACGCCCTGTTTGTGCGGAGTTTGCATGTTCTCCCCATGCTTCGGGGGTTTCCTCCAGGTACTCCAGTTTCCTCCGCCAGTCCAAAGATTGTCCAAAGAGTGTTGTAGGCTGACTGGTGTTTCCAAATTGTCCATCGTGTGTGAGTGTGTGCACGATTGAGCCCTGCGATGGATTGGCACCCCGTCCAGAGTGTCCCCCGCCTTGTGCCCCGAGTCCCCTGGGATAGACTCCAGGCTACCCGTGACCCTGTATAGGATAAGTGGGATGGATGGATGGACTACTGTAGTCCGTTAAATAGCAGGTGATGTGGTTCAGCATTTGATATGGACATAAGACCATTTTAAGACCTGGATTAAAAAACAAACAAACCTTAAAACGGCAGGTTTTAAAAATAAATAAATAAATAAAATCCTTGTTTTTACTATGCAGATCTGGCAACCCTGTAATGACTCATTAGAAAAGTTGGGACATATCTAAATTGCACTAATGTTACTCAGATTAATATTGTGTGATTATATGTACTCAGTTTTCAGTGAGTTAAAATAATGACATAATTAAAGAATATAAATGACATAATGAGGTAAAAAAAAAAAACAACAACAATCAGATCTAGTAGATCTAAAAGAAAGAAGCTTTAATGTTTATTTATTATTAATAAAATATAATAGTAATTTATGATGAAAATATAAAGAATGTGGATAAATAATATAAAATATAGTCTTAAATAGTATAAAAACATATACATGGCTCATTAATTCGGCTGGTTATGTGACCTGATGACTACCAAAAATAAATATATCATTAAATCAAAGTAAAGATGTAGAATAAACAATTAATGATAATTCACTCTGATGTAAATGTTCATTTGAAATGTTTTATATTTTATTTGTACAGTAATGTATTTATACTTAAAATGCAAAAAAATATATATTTACAAGTTTTACAAAATGCAGGATTATATTACATTTATTTCATATAAACAGAAGACCCTGTTCAGAGTTACAAAAATATCCAGAGTGTTGTTTATAAGTTGTTTTTTTTTAATAAAAATGTTTATTGCACCAGTGCAGAGACACAACGCACCAAAAAATAACCTGTACCAGAAATGACCACTAATATCACCATACAGTGTGTGTGTGTGTGTGTGTGTGTGTGTGTGTGTGTGTGTGTGTGTATCTAGGTTAAAAGTGTAATTTTTGAATATTATAATCCCATAATATCCCTGATATTTTATACACTTATATATTTTCTTTACTTGTTCATTAATTTTGGCACCTCAAGCTCCAAATTTTGGAAATATTTTGATATAAATTTATACATATATAAATAGGTTTACAAAAACTTCCAGTTTGGTTTCACGTTCCTGTGTTTATCTGGTAACTTAAAAACAAAACAAAACAAACAAACAAACAAAAAAAACGCCACTGAATATTTATAAATGTATATATTTCCAGTTCTATAGAAGAAACAAAACAACAAAAAACATCATTATAATTTATATATTTCCAGTTAGGTTAGTTTTCTTGTTTTTGATGCTTTCAGAAATGTATTCACATAAATATTATTCTATACAAAAATATTTTAAAATTACAGTGACATATTATAGTGATATAATTACAGTTTTATATTGATATATTTCCAGAGCGAATGGTTCTCTTGTTCAGTTTTTGGCATGCCATGTGATCCTTATGATTTTACAGATCAGTGGTTTGAGACACTGATGTGCTGGAAGACAAGAACACAAAATAAATTGTATTCCTTTATCCTGTGTGCTTCAGGTTCCTGGGTTGTGTTCCAAATCCCAATAAACTTGTGACCTACACCCTATTCCCTACAGTGTAGATGAATGTGCACTATATACTGCACTAACCCAGAGCATTAACTTCTGTTCCCTCTGCATATTAATGAGAGATGTTCGTTCTGCTCTACACTGTTCTACGATGTACAGTTTCGAGTAGAGACCCTGGGCTTCTCCATCAGACTGAGGTCAACTCGGGACAGAGGGACGGAACATCACTAAGTAGTGTACACTACAGGAAGTAATTAGAATGAGTGTTATCCTAATTTGGTGTTGCTGGAGTTTGATCATGTTGTAGTATTATGGGATGTTTGCTACGAGAACTAAAGCTCTTCAGTGAACAGCCGTTTGTAGTGTAGACGTGAAATGGAGATAATGATGATGTACAATTAGAATAAAGTCTAATAAATAAAGTCGTCAGTACAGTTCGCTGAATTGTTGTCCAGTTCATGAGCCGTCAGCGTGTATATAAAGTAAAAATAAAAGAGATGATAGTGAACTAGTGAAGTTTTGCCGTGAACATCACAGCGTGTCTTGTGTCTTTGTCTTTCGTTGTCTTTTCTTTAAAAAGGCAACTCGTGTCGTGGAGTTTTGATGGACGTCCTGTGCGTCGTGTTTGGGATTAGGATCGAAGGTTATAGATGGCGTTTCATATGCAGTGCCAGATGATCAGAGCGGGAAAAAGCACGGTCACACTTCTGACACTGAAACGGCCGGTGACCCGTGTGTTTACGGTAATGACGGGTCAGTTCGTCAGAGCGGGCAAATTTCCATCCACAGCCTTCCCAGTCACAGTGATATGGCTTCTCTCCTGCACACACACACACACACACACACACACACACACACACACACACACACACACGCATAGCATGTATACACAATTATAACATAATTAGTCCTGTAAGAAAGTAATGATGACGATGACGATGTCTCTTACCTGTGTGTGTTCTATGATGTGCTTTCAGGTGTGAGCTCTTAGTGTAGGTTTTCCCACAGCCGGCGTAATCACACGTGTGTGTGGCCATCCTCTTCCTTGGCCACGAGCGTCGCCCACGTTTGGGTTTCGCCTCCTCCCCTGCAGGAGGAACCATTTCTGATAGATCAGGAAGAAGAAGAGGAGAATGTGAGAAGAAAATTAACCATCAGACACTCAGACAAACTGACCAGCTGAAGACTAGAATCGTGTTCCAGAGTTAATCTTATCAACGAAACAACAACAAAAAACAATCAACAAAGCAATGATCAAAGTAATGAGGAAAATCCTGTGAATTATATTTAATGTGTGTGTTACTGATATCATCGAAATGTGATTTTTTTTTTAAATGACATGTTTCTGATCCTGTCCTAAAGACACAATACACCTTTAAACTGGAAACACAAACACTTTTTAATGAAATGTGCACACCCAGAAAAGCTCTTCAAAGGTTCTTTGAATAATTAAGAGATCTTAGTTTCCAAAAAAGGGTTCTAACTGGAACTCCTTCAGCAGCGTTTTTATAGCACAAGTGAACAAAATAGTGTGACTCGATTTATGTATTTTTTTAAAAAAACAAAAGAACCCTAAAGGAACCCATCCAGGTTCCAGTGTGGATCTCAGTTCTGCACGTGATGTTTATCTCCTGCAGCGATGTCTCGCAGAGGAACATCTCCTTATTTACGGCATAATAATTACAGTACAAGTAGAAACAACAATTCTTCATCATTTTTCTGATTATTTTGATTAATTAAAGTAATAAAAAATATCAGAACTCAACCCGGAAAATGTTTATTTTACTGTTTATGTTTTTGTTCACTTGTGACCGTAGCATTGTTTGAAAATTAAGAATTTAAGCTCGGCCCACTGCACAATCACATCATGTCATACATCCCTGAAAAGCTTGTTTCCTGATATATGTGACAGTTTGTGTCGTTATGATTTACATGTCAAATTCCTTTAAACCACATTTTTTAAAAATTTTAAAATCATTTTCCTCAAAATCAGGTTTTTCTTTTTTTTCCTTGTTCATTTCTGTTCCTAATTAGAAAGTTATAACAGTTTTAATTCTAACAACATAAAAACTTCCAAGTACAGAAAATACTAATAAGAATATCAGCAATCCATTGGCAAAGATCAAATGTTGTATCAATCCCCCCCCCAATTTTCTGGTCACCTGCCAGTTCCCTCTCACCAGTCAGTTATCGCCCTATCATACGACCACGTGCTTCTCCGAGACACCTGAAGTCAGCGGATCTTTTTGAATTACTGCTCGTGCTGCGTCACAGGGCAGCGTAACACACTCAGAGGTATCTGCCCTCTGCCGCATGCATGACTACAAGTCACAGATGAAAATGATTGGCAAATGTGATTGACAGGGGAAAGAGCGTGGAACATCCCTCCCACCCAGACAGCATGGCCAATTTTACTCACTTGGCTGCCAGTCTCAGATGGTGATATCTATTGTTTTATTTTGTATAAATTACTCCATTCACCTGTAGTGTTTTTGATCAAAACTGTTTAATCAAACTATTTTACCTTTCAGCCACACAGTAAAACTAATCTGTACGGGCAGCTGTGGTTCAGGTGGTAGAGCGGGTTATCCACTAATCGTAGGGTTGGCGGTTCGATTCCCAGCCCACGTGACTCCACATGCCGAAGTGTCCTTGTTCAAGACACTGAACCCTGAGCTGCTCCCGATGGCAAGCTAGTGCCTTGCATGGCAGCTCTGCTACCATTAGTGTGTGAGTGTGTGTGTGTGAATGGGTGACTGAGACACAGTGTAAAACACTCTGTATAAGTGCTAGACCATTTACCATTACCATAATAGTAACGATTAAAAACTGAGCAAATTGAATTAGAGGACGTTTCATTGAAGCCTTTATGTGAGACAGGTGGTGTGAGAAAGGCGATGTGAGACAGGCGATGTGACTGACCTGAGTACTGCACTGACGCTGCGGCAAACTGGGAATAACCGTGCGATGGATGAAATCCCTGTGGTACAGAGATTGAGGGATGAGCCAACACCTTAGAGAGAGGGGGAGACAGAAAGAGAGAGTGAGACAGGTATGAACACAGAGTCATATCCTGAATTTCACTCAGGAACTATTAATATTGTTGTGAAGATTGCAATTTTATAAATGACACTAAAACCAGCTGTGATAATAATGTGTGTGGAATTCTCGGTCATTTCATCGGATTATTAACCGGCAGTTCACAGCGACGGTGTTTTAGATTTCCTCTAACAGAAATGCGTTTGATGAAAAACCAACAGGCCGTGTTTATCCCACTCTCGACCAATCAGAGAGAAGCGAGGAGTCGCGCTGGCTGTGCTTTCCATGCAAAGATTTTTCACCAATCTGTGAATTCCTTCCAAATGAACTGTTTACGTGGATCCTAAACTGGACACTGTATGAAAGCTGTGTTTATCTGAGTGCTACACGTAATCCGAAGTTTAACAAGGTTTAGTGTCAACCATAACAAGAAGCGTGTGAGTCCTGTCGGCGTGTTCGGCTTCTTTAATCACACTTCTTGTGGTTTTAATGATTTTTAAATGATTTCCATCTCAGCGAAACAGCATCCGAGTGTGAGGAGTCTGAAGGATAGATTGTGAGCGCAGTAAAGTGGCTCAGCATTTCATATTTGCCTGAGATTCAGGATTCAGGAGCTCTGGTTGTTGAAACATAAAATTATCCATATCATTATCTATTGAATTATCCGTATAATCCATACAGGAGCTTTTTGTGAATGTTACGGCCAAAAATGCTTGATTTTGCTCCGCTTTTTTTAAAGTTTGTTGTTGCTGAAAACTACGAGAATTGGCGAAATTGCAATTGCAAGAAATTGTTTCGCACAGTTTCACAGGGGTGTTTGTTGGTGATGTAAATGAGACCTTTTCGATGTACGCACATTCGACGAATGTGAATGGAAGGAGGATTTGGCTGAATGCACGTAGTGATGACGTCACACGGCGCGTCTCGGACCAAATCTGCTGAAACTCTGCTGCAATTTCAAAGTTTCAAAGAGTTTCCTTGACTCTGCAAAATCCTAGAGGGACTGACTATTATAACATCAAACGCCAGTGTTTGGGAATAACCTTTAAACTCTTATTTAGCTCAAAATGTTAAGTTAACACAAATCCAACCTGGCAATAATTTTAAACCGATTAAAAATCATGTAACATGAATTGTTTTTCTCACACAGGATTTGCGATCCGGACACTGCTGCAAATTCTGCTGGTGAGCGTAATCAAACATGAAGGTTTACACAGCTATTATTCTCCTATTTAATGGCTTATTAAAAAGACATTAACCCACCTCATTCAATCTGATACCAATTTCATTCAGATTGGACCCTATTGGTTTACTCTACTCTGATTGATGTGTATATATGCTGGGTTTTTTTTTTTAAATTCCAATTGAGTTTGAGTATCTCAGCATTGTTAATAGATTATGTGAAACCAGTGAACAAAATGAAAAAGATATAATGTGAAGAAAAAATGTGAAAACAGCTTTAATTGAATATATTCTCATTTCCATGTTCATCACGATGTCTCTATTATTTCAATTTCTGCTCTTTATATGTAAATATGTGCAGAAACGCAACTCTGGGATGAGGGGTGTGATAAAGAAGGGAGTGTGAGGTTAGAGCTGTGTGTTTACCTGTGCAGGTGTGTGATGCTCTTCCGGTGAGAGGGAGGAAGAGGACGTGGAGGCCTGGACTTCCTGTTTAATTCTGTGGCACATGAACAAAGCCGGCGACGGTTCTGACGCAGCCATGTTCTCACTCTCACCGCACGACGACGTGTTTGTTTGGACATTCGTCGTTTGAACCACAAATTTCCCGTGTAGGTTCACATTAGTGTCAGTATTAGCATTTGCAGTAATGCTAATGTTGGCGGTAAGTGGCTGAAGGTAGGTAGGGTCTAGATCAGGCCTCATGAGCTCGGCGACGAATCCACCGCTCGGAGAAACGTCACTGATGTCCGGCACATATGACATGTGATAGCATGGATAGGCAGATGATGTCATTTCCTGTGGAGGCGGCCGACCCTGCTGCTGCTGCTGCTGCTGCTGCTGTTGCAGTTGCAGCTGTTGCTGTTGTTGCTGCTGCATGATGCTGTTGGAGAGGATGAAGTCGTAGTCGAGCAGTTCAAATTCCTCTGGCTCTTTTTTAGTCATGACGTTGTCAAAGTTCTTCGGATGAGACATTTCCTCCTTCCATCTCTTAGCCCGAACACATGCACATACGCATACATAAATAGAGAGAAAGAAATAAATAAGGACAATATAAGGACATGAAATGCTACACATATACACACATACACACACACACATTTCATTTGTTAAAAAGATGAAGATATTTAAATATAAAATGTTCGTGATCTCATATTTACACCGAACGTAAACATGTTGAGACGCTTCTCAGACTTTTAAACTTGTTTCTGAAAGATTAAAAGCTCAGGCCCTAATTAACTGACAGTTTTTGACTTGCAAAATTCCTCCATATTTGTGTGTGTGTGTGTGTGTGTGTGTGCGTGCGTGTGTGCGTGCGTGCGTGTGTGTGCGTGTCTGTGTGTGAGTGATTCTGCTTAATCACACACGGTGAGAAATGCATTTTTATACAGTAACTTTATTTGGTTGGGTTTAATTTCAGTCTTTTACACGTGTTGTCATGTGTTTTATTTCCTACAGTGCAACTACATTTTATTCACGTGTTATTACCCTGTTATAACACATTTGTACAGTAAGGGGCCCTTTAGTGAGGATATGTAAAAATGTAATGGAGTTGTGAGAGAAACACTGGTCAGCTTGTTGCTTTTACTTTAAAATGGAAAGCGTGACAGAGTGTGAGTAAGAGAGAGAGAGAGAGAGAGACGGAGCGATAGACAGAGCGAGAGGACGAGAGAGAGAGACGGAGAGAGAGAAAGATTACTATTTCTTAGTCAAAACCACTTTGGCATTGATGCCAATAAAACTCACTGCATTGAATTGAAAGAGAGAGAGAGAGAGAGAGAGAGAGAGAGAGAGAGGTAGACTGAACTATAGACAGACAGGTGTGAGAGTGAGACAGAAACAGGCCTGAGTCTATTATAATAACAAATCAGTCAAAAACAGAGTGAAGTAGTAACTGATCTTTTACTGAAACAGACTTACAGCAGTATTAAACTCAAACCTCACAGAGTCACATCATTCGTAAATATATTTTGTATTTAACAAGTTACTTAATTATTAAATAAATATTCAAATGAAATGAATTCAAATAAACGAGCAGGAATAATTAGTGCAGGCATTATACTGTAACTTAATAACTGTACATTTTTCTTATTATATCTCTTTAAACACACCAGTGTTACTACTGACCACTAAACCGGACTGTCCTCCAACAGCCAATCAGAAACCGAGCCTTTCTCTCAGCTTCTCGTCTCATTCACTTTCATTTTTCACCACAGTGTCGTGTGCTGTGTGTGGAATCATGTGGTGTTATGAGCTGCTGTTCATCTCATTAACACTTTCATAATTAAATACAGTTTATTATTACAACGGCGTAATTACAACAACATACACAGGGACTTGTAAGGTGGACGCTCCACATGCACTGATTAACGTCTTATCGTTGACGGAATGAGTCTTCAGTGTCAGTGCTTTGTAACAGTCAGAGTTATGTTCTCCTACATGGGGAGGTCTTCAGGACAGGGAAGTTGACACTTTTTCTTAACATGACAAGCTGCAGCTTTTTTTTTCCAAAATATTATGAGGCAACTTGCGGAGTTTTTTTTGTGCTTTTTTTCGTGGAAAACTACACGAATTGGCGAAATTGCAATTGCACAAAATTGTTTTGCACTTTGTTGGTAAATGAGAGTTTTTAGCTGTACTCATGTTCAACGCACGTGAATTGAAGGCGGATTTGGCTGAATGCCCGTTGTGATGATATCACATGAAGTGTCTTGGCCCAAATCTGTGGAAAATCTGCGGTAATTTTGAAACATTGCAAGCTCCTCCGAATATTGCAGAGTTTGCTTGATTTTGCGTTAATTTCTGCTTTCGGAAATTTGTGAAATACTGGAGGGACTGCATTATTATATAATCATATTATATAATTACAGTATATAATCTTTTTATATACATATATACAGTGCCCTCCACTAATATTGGCATCCTTGGTAAATAAAATTGTCTTTATAGTTTAACCTTTTGATCTTTTGTTCAGTAAATTCACAAAAATACAAAAACACAGGTTTATCAAAAAAACATATATTTGTTAAATATAGGTGTGCAACACTTATTGGCACCCTTTTAATCAATACCTCCCTTTGACAAGATAACAGCCTTGAGTCTTCTCCTATAATGCCTGATGAGGTTGGCGAATACATGGCAAGGGATCTGAGACCCTTCCTCCATACAGAATCTCTCCAGGTCCTTCACATTTCGAGATCCATGCTGGTGGACTCTCCTCTTCAGTTCTCCCCACAGGTTTTCTATGGGTTTGAAGTCAGGGGACTGGGGTGGGCATGGCAGGACCTTGATTTTGTGGTCAGTAAACCATTCTTGTGTTGATTTTGATGTATGTTTTGGATCAATGTCCTTGCTGGAATATCCAACCACGGCCCATTTTAAGCTTTCTGACAGATACAGTCAGTTTTTCATTTAATATCTGTTGATATTTGATAGAGTCCATGATGCCATGTATCCTAACAAAATGTCCAGGTCCTCTGGCTGAAAAACAACCCCAAAACATTAAAGAGCCGCCACCATATTTAACCATGGGCATGAGGTACTTTTCCATATGGCTACCTCTCTGCGTGCGCCAAAACCTCCTCTGGTGTTTATTGCCAAAAAGCTCTACTTTGGTTTCATCTGACTATAGAACCTTGAATACGCTTGAGTTTGTTTTTGGATGAGAGTAGAGGCTTTTTTCTTGAAACCCTTCCAGCTTGTGGTGATGTAGGTGACTTCGGATTGTAGTTTTGGAGACTTTCTGACCCCAAGATGCAACTAACTTCTGCAATTCTTCAGCTGTGATCCTTGGAGATTTTTTGGCCGCTCGAACCATCCTCTTCGCAGTGAGCTGAGACAATTTAGACACACGTCCTCTTCCAGGTTGATTCATAACATTTCCAGTTGACTGGAACGTCTTAATTATTGTCCTGATGGTGGAAATGGGCATTTTCAATGCTTGTGCTATTTTCTTAGAGCCACTTCCTATTTTGTGAAGCTCAACAACCTTTTGCCGTACATCACAACTATATTCCTTGGTCTAACCCACTGTTATGAATGACTAAGGGAATTTGGCCTATGTGTTACCTCATATTTATACCCCTGTAAAATAGGAAGTCATGCTTGAACAATTTCCTGTTCCTAGTCACCCAGGTGTGGTAAATAAACTTAAAATATCAATGGGAATATACTTCAAATATATGAATTCATAGGGGTGCCAATAATTGTTGCACACCTATCTTTAACAAAGATTTATTTTTGATAAACCTGTGTTGCAATTGTTTGAAAGCCATGAGAGCAGAGCATTTTTGTGAATTTTTTAAACAAAAGATAAAAAGGTTAAACAATAAAGACAATTTTTCCCAACCTTCCTTGCTAAATAAAATAATATTTTACAGCGGTCCTCTTGGCTAAATAGTAAAGCAAGCGGAACTAAATATTGTCCAGAAATAATACTAATTATTCACACTAATTTCATTCTCAGTAGCTGATTTGAATGAGTTTATAACAGTGTAATAACTGAGTCAGAATGAATAGTTAATAAGAGAATGGAGTAAACTGGGGCGTACTGTGTTAATACACACACACACACACACACACACACACACACACAATGTGTGTAACACCACAAAATGTGTTGCATACTTTGCATATTATATTATTAGCACATTTTAGTGCACTACATCCTGAGCAACAATAACCTGGTAATGTTTTAGATTCAAATTCCCTTCCTTAATATTATGTGCTGTTTTATTTACTTTCCAACAAATCCACCCTGCATGATATTCATATTAATCTTTATAATTATCTTCAATGGAGGGCAAGATTTATTCTGGAGTTTTTAGTTTAAACTTCCTTCTTGATCATGTTGCTCTAGTTTCGCGTTCGTTAATGATTTCTTATGTTAGCCACAATGCCATACACCTGCTGATTGTGGTGCAGTGGGATTTAGCCCTTGCTTCATCTCTACCTAAAGAGAGCGATACAGCGGCTCTTTAGTCCTTTAGTCTGTGCATCTCTCTCACCTCCTCATCTGTACACTCTGTTCAAACAGATCAGCTTCAACGTTCATGCTAATACCCCCATCAACAGCATCATGCTCCTCGTCTCATAGACCACTAACAAGCCAAAGCGAGTCTCTGCCGTAACTCAGCTCAACTGTGTTGTATAGCTACGTTACATTCCGGGAATTTAAGTCTAGCGTCTGGTGTCTTCACAACCTTCTGACTGGATTTCTCTTTAATATAATGTTGAACATAGAAATGGAAATGGTGAGGCTTTTCTTTTTTATGAGATAAGAGTGAAACCTGATTGTTATCCTTAATGTTTGAGATCACTGAACATTTTTCTCCCATTAAATGACACTGTAATTGAAGCACTCAGCCTCTAATGGTTGGTGAGGAAAATACCTCTACAAGCAGCAAATTAACACCAGAATCACTAAACACATCAGAACTATTTCAATATATATATATGAATATGAACTATTTCAATATGAACAGGTTTAATGTGTTTCAAACTGGAGGTTTCCTTTTCACTTCAGCATTAATACACCATTCATCATGGTAAAATAAACTAGATATGCCAAATAATGTTCATTTCATCTACGAATCCCAAGATCTCCACAACGACCAATATGAACGCTGTAATTAATATGGTTGGGGGTGAAGTAGAATTGTTTTGTAGAATGGTTTTAGTACATGATCTCATGAAAATCTCGTACGAATTCGAATGAAAGTAATGTAGTCATAATCATTCAATTTTGAACAAATTACGTTGTAAGAAAAGGCACAACCTTTAACCCCACCTTAACCCCACCCTAACCCTGCCCTGAATCCACCCTGCCTCTGCCATAACCCCACCTTGATTCTGCCCTCATCCTGCCCTAAACTCTGCCTCCTCTAAACTATGCCTTTTCATACAATTTGTCCAAAATCATACGAATTGGTAGGCTGTAGATGTTTACACCGTGAGAGCGTGTTGGTGCAACCGGCTTGAGTTCAGTTTATTATCAAGATTTAGTAACATGCTCTTTTTAGTCATAAATTGAACAACGACTGCACTCTTATAGGCTATAAAAAGTTTTGAAAAATCTAGAACTATAAAGGGTTCCTCTGTGTGTCCTTCTGGGGAAACCTGAGAACCTTACGTCAGAGGATTTCCCTAGCAAAAAGTCCTCAGAGTACAAACCCTTTAGGAAACTCAGAACCTTGAACTATCCAAAGACACATATACACCACTGCTCATTACTGTCCGCTATATAATAAATAATAAACGATTATTACACTCTCAGCAAAAAAACGGATAATACAATGTACCTGTACTTGTCGCTGGGGTAGTAACCTCAAAACATACACGTGTGTAGCTGTTAGCTAGAAAGGTGCATGTAGTGTATATCTGAAAGCTAAAAAACTCTTTATGATCCAATTATGTACCTTAAATCTTTTTAAAGAGCACTATATACACACTTCCTGGTGAAAAATACACATGAAAGGTTTACAAAAAATAAGGCTTCCACCCCAGTGACAAGCAAAGGTGCAGGTTAGTACTGTAATGATGACTGTATATAATGAATAAACATAATTATTACTGTATATAAGCTGTAATGAATAAACAGACAGTATTATTACAGTATATAATAAATCAAGGGATTAGGGAAATAAATGTAGTGAAGCTGTAATAATGACTGCAGTGGATAATACATATAGAGTTGATCGAAGTTTACTGACCGGCTCAGCAGCTCCGGTGGAGGTGGAGAAGGTGGAGATGGAGGGCAGGAGCGCGCGCCTCAGCGCCATAACATCCACATCTGTCGGAGGCTGCCTAAAACACACAGGAGATTAAAAAAAGGAAATATATATATATATATATATATATCATGGAGTGTAAATCCTCAGAAAAAGTACTTTAGAAAAAAAAGAAAAGCACCCAAATCTCTCTCTCTCTCTCTCTCTCTCGCTCTCACTTTCTCTCTATCTCTGTCCAAGTGAGGAAAAGTGAAAGTGTTCCGTGAATAATTAGGATACGAACCTCATTAATGGAAAAGTACAGGTGTTCACACGCTAAAGAAATCCCAGAAGATAAATTCCTTGATTATAAAATCCACAAGAAAAGTTCTGCTCAGTCCCAAACGCGTTAAACTCCGGTACGCTTCATCCCGCCCGCGCGTGCGCGTGCGTGTGTGTGTGTGTGTGTGTAAACTGTATATGCGTGTGTACAGGGGGATTAACGGGTCCCTGTCTGTACCGGTGGAGTGTTATTAAACTCGCTCGCGCTTTCTGAGGCTCTCCGGCTTTTCTTCCGCTTCTTAAAGCCCGGACACGCCCCACCGTCGCGCGGCAACCGATCCGAAAAAAATAGAAAACAACACACCACTAGTGCGCGTGCGAGCGTGAGCGTGTGCGTGACGTCAAAAGGGAGAAGCCCGGGCATCAGGCCAATGAAGAGGCAGAGCGCGTGTTGTGTGTGTGTGTGTGTGTGTGTGTGTGTGTGATAGCAACGAGACACGTTTTGAAATGTTTTTTATTTGATTTATTGAAACAAATGATATATGTATATCCTGTATTACATTTACAACCATAATGATTTACAATCCATAATTTTTGGCATCCTTCAAATAAAACCAGCAATTATGTTATGAGTTAAGCTTCAGTCTTCAACAGGGCCACGCTGTACAGTTCTCTCTCTCTCTCTCTCTCTCTCTCTATATATATATATGTGTGTGTGTATATATATATATATATATATATATATATATATATATGTGTGTGTGTGTGTGTGTGTGTGTGTGTGTGTATATATGTATATATATATATATATATATATATATATATATATATATATATATATATATATATATATAATTTTTTCAAAACTTGAAATGTTTTCTTAAGTTTAGGATTTTTTTTAAAAACAAAGCTGCAAAATTATTGGCACCCCCTGCAGCTACATCAGGACCTGAAGCCTCTCATGGAGAGCACTGAGCACTGATCTTCTTCCTGTGATGTCTTGGTTGGAGACGTGGAGAAGATGTCTGTTCACTTGTCCATGCTGAACATTTTTAATCCTTAAAGGTAAACACATTTCTAGGTGATTGTACCACCCCAGCGACAAGGAAAAGTATAGTTAGTGCACTGTTTTCTGCTTTCTGAGCGTGATGATTACACTATATATTTTAAATATTTGTTTAAGTGCTTGATTGAGGTCACGGTGACTTCGTGGTTTGCACATTTCTCTTGCACCTCCAGGGTTGGGGATTCGAATCCCGCCTCTGCCCTATATTTGCGGAGTTTGAATGTTCTCCCCATGCTTTGCTGATTTCCTCCAGGTACTCCTGTTTCCTACCCCCGTCCAAAGACATGCGCTGTAGACTGACTGGCATTTCCAAGTGGTCCTTGTTGTGTGAGTGTGTGTGATTGTGTTGGCACCAGGGTGTCTCCGAGTTCCCTGGGATACTCTCTAGGTACCCCATGACCCTGTGTAGGATAAGTTGTACGGAAAATGGATGGATGGATTTTTATTGATTAAAGAAGATTCGGATCCTAAATCCTACCTACTGCACTAAATTCAGCTCCTTAATCCACATGTACAGAGGGAAATATTGGCTTCAACATCTTATGTATGGCACTATATGTTCAGGGTTTCCAGCAGTAAAGACAGACAGCTGATGATAGACAATATTTCAGATACTGAAATACATCTTCATGGTAACTTTTATATTCCTATTGCTAAGCTGGTAAATAATGTGCACTACATAGGGTATCAATGAAGCCGCCAATACAGTGTGTAATACACTGTCCATAAGTCAAATAGGGAGCTGAAACACCCGGACACCTGGGTTATATATTCTCAGGTTTGTGCATGTAGACATTCTCTTCAGTTCTCAGGTTCACAGGTATATTCATCTTGTTGTCTTCGTCTATAGAAAAGTTTTAACCATCTGGAATAGGCAGCTAGGTTCTGAACTAAAATATCTCCAGAGATCCACCTCCATACTGTACATTAGGTTTGTGGAATTAAAATTTTTTGTTTGTTTGTTTTTTTACACCAACTATGGTGGTGTATTCAAGTGCTGGCAACTTTGATTGCTCTTGATTGACTCCTCTTGTAACTCTAGTGAGGCTTAGACAAGATCAAAAGCCATGTCTGTGTCTAAGGAAGAACTTATTTAGTGCAACCTTTCTAATCAGCTTGTTATTCTAGACGTGCAGTCTTACAAAATATAGAACCCTTCAGTTGTCTGCTAGGTAGCTGCTACGTATGTGGAACCCTACTACAAAGTATTTTTCTATCAGAAAAGGCTACAAATGGCTTCCTCCTTTGGAAGCTTAATTAAGAACCCGTAATTATCCAATGCACCCTTTAAAAAAAAACCATAGAAGAAGCCTGTTTTTTTCTAAGAGTGTATGTATGAACTGGATAAGTGTGCAATACACATGTCAGGAGTTTAATATTCAGCTAACATTGGATCATTAAGGTTTCATTGGATCATTAAGGTTTCTAAAATGGTTCTACTTGGAACCTGCTCACTATTCGTGTGCCCAATTCCTGACAGATTTCTAAATTTCCCGTGTCAGACTTTTAAAAAAACAACAACAACATTTATTATTATTTGTGTTTTAATTCTATTTTAACGCTATGTATATTTTAAAGTGACAGCAAAGTTTCAAAATGTGTTTTCAAGGACGACTATTTGGATGCATTTTTTATGACATAGGTTTTTTTTTTTGGACAGCAATACTCCAAACTATAAGCTTACATGAGTCTCTTCATGTGTTTGAGTGGAAAATGTGAATAATTGTGGGTAATGCTTATTTCATACAGTCTTTTTTGCCTGTTCTTTTTAAAGGTGCCAACATTTCTGAGCTGAATGTATATCTACGCATGTGGTTCTCACGTGTGTGAACAAAAGGTGTACAGCAGCCTCACCTTAACACTCGACCGTTTATTCACTTGTGCGTTTGTTCCATTGCTTTATTCATTCATAACGTGAGCAGTTCATTGATTTGCTCTCAGACTGCGGTGTAACCGGTTAGTCCAGCTCGTTACTGCAGCGATAAGTCATCACATACTGAGGTGGGTTGGGTGTTAGACGTGACGACAGTTAAAACAGTGTTAGGAGTGGAAGACCTGGACGAAGGACATGACATCACACTATTTGGAAAAAAATTTTATGAATTATGCAAACAGGAGATTCAGATCCTACATCCTTCCTAGTGCACTAAAATCAGCTCCCTACTCTGCATGTAAATAGGGAAATATTGACTCCTACAACCTACCTAGTGCACTATTTGTTCAGGGTTTCTGGAAGATAGCTTTGGTTCCCTAATAACACTGGAAATTAGTATACACCTGGAAACTTGAGATTAGAGAACTGTGTACCATAAAACTAGGGAACGTGTGGGAATGAAGGGAAACTGGGTACACCTGAGATCTAGTAAGACTTGAAGTTTTTGAGAAATTGGACACTTTTTTTTTTCTTATAATACATTTACTTCAATTAAATGTTATATGCTCAGTGTGAGATTATATCAATTACACACAACTTTTTTTGACCATCTTTATCAAAGGTGCCATTACTTCTGGATCTGAACAACAGAAGACGTGAGGACAAGACAAGATGCAAACTAGGGAACTAGGAGCGCGTATAAAGTAGGAACACTAGAATGAACACTAAAACAGGGCTATGTCTCAGATCACACACTTCTAACAGTAACAGGAGTGTGTTGTGTGTTTACGTGGAGAAAAACCCACACATATACACACGCAGGACAGTACAAAGAGTTGGATAATGGACTTTATTTACAAAAAAGATGAAAGAGTGATGGACACTTACGGCACTTTTTCCCATCATGCACTACAAAACATAAGGGGCGGGACTTGTAACTGTTACTGAGCTGTAAATTAAAATGATAAAACCAACAGCCAGTTAGCAACACACTGCTGTTTACATCACACACATTTTAAACATCAGAGTAGAAAATGGTTGAATGATGAACTTAAAGAATGTCTATGCTAGGTCACAGCACAGTGAACACTTTTCTTTTTGCTGTGTGATTTGAGACACAGTCTTCCAAAAGTGATTCAGTGACAGCAATTTTTTTTAACTGATTTACAACAAACACCACAGTGGAGTAGTTTAATGGTTCTTATATGCACTTACACTTACACCTTGTCTTTAACTACACATATTTACACCCAGCACAAAGACACAAGCACAGACTAACATGGAAACTGAGGAACAAGGAACCTTGTGAGGAACTGAAGAGTTCCTGTGTGACAGCGAGATGGTGAACACAAACAACCTGAAGCACTTCCTCTCTTTCTGGTCTCTGATACACACTTTTATTAGCACTCATTAGCCAAAAGCTAAAAATGCTAAAGATTCAGGGTAAGAGGGGGTGGGTCATGTGACGAATCAGAAATGTTTATACATGAAACTCCGCCCACAATCATTCCTGATCCTTTGAAAAATATCAATAGGAACAGGACGAAATCATATTATTGTTTAAAATGGTCGTTGTTGTTGTTGATGTTATTTGACAGTGTGTTTTAGATTTGAACCTAATGAACCCCTGCTGATAGAACAATAGTAACCCTCACAGAATTTGTAATGGTTTTAATGGTTATAATGGGAATGGTAATAGTTTTAATGGAAACTGAAATGGTCACAGTGGGTCTCTTGTGGTAATTTGTTGCCTTCTACTGGTGGTATATTATGTCTAGTGGATACCATTAAGGACCAATAATCAGTAAGTATAAGATTTATTGGAGTTGTTTGTGATTGTTGCAGCCAAAAATGCTTGATTTTGCTGCAGCCTTTTGTCTCTCAAAATTTGCGTTTCAGGAAATTGCTTGGCACACTTTCAGAGTGATATTTTGTTGGTAAACGAGACCTTTTTTGTTGTACTCATGTTCGACGCACGTGAATTGAAGAGGGCTTTGGCTGAATGCAAGACGTCACATGACACGTCTTGGCCCAAATCTGCAGTAATTTTGAAAAATACACACAGTGAAGCGTCCCAGTGCGGTTATAGGAAATATAGGCGCTCATGGAATGCCACTCAACCAAACAAATTAGTGGACCGGAACTAACTGTTAATATAATATAAGAATGTTTTTATGTAGCCTTATAAATGTTCCAATGATTATTATTTGTAGAAATAACATGGGTGTTGTTAAACGTATGTATGACACTAAACATGCTCGTTTAATCTCAGCAAACATTCTTGGTAAATATTAACACACACACACACACACACACACAGAGCATCTGCTAAGTTGTAAAATGTTATGTAGAGACTTGCACATCTCCAAAGTGTATGAAATGGGCCATGGGTCATGGTTGTGAACAAATCAAACACCCATATATGCTTGTGTGTGTGTGTGTGTGTGTGTGTATGAAAAGCAAACATGGCTCCATGATGAATCCTGTTGCTTCAGGATCTTGTCTGTTTGACTCAATCAACATAAATGATTTTTGCTTACACACACACAGCCAAAATTGCACACACACATCTTGTTCTGGAGTTAGTTTATCATTAGGATTATTTGCTTAATAAAATTACAGACGTTCTCACTGTTCTTCTTAAACACACACCATTTGTAGTGCACTTATGGGAAGAGAGCTTGGTCCCAAATGGTTCCATATTTAATACATAGTGTACTTTGTTGGGAACACCGGTCAGGCTCACAGTGCAGGTTAACTAGTGAGGAAATCTTTGTTGAGCCAATGATTAGGCTCCATATTGGACCTTAAATAACCTAGAATGAATAAAAACAAGAAATTAAAACACTTTTTTGTTAGAAGTCAAACTGTTAAATACAGCTTATTTAATTGCACCAATCTAAACTCAGACATTCTGGATATGCCAAATAGAAGTGTACAATATGTAAGGGATAATCCACAGCTAGGCGTGCGTTGCACGTTTTTAATTTACATTTACAGCATTTGGCAGATGACTGTATCCAGAGCGACTTACATTCATCTCGTTTATATGTCTGAGCAGTTGAGGGTTAAGGGCTTTGTTCAAGGGCCCAGCAGTGGCAGCTTGGCAGTGTTGGGATTTGAAACTCACGACCTTCTGGTCAGAAGTCCCACATCCTAACCACTGAGCTACCAAATAAACAAAAGCACCAAACACGCACGATATTGAAGAAAACAATCACCTCAAAATCATGTAATGCACACCTAGCCGTGGATTATCCCGCTTATACCATGGTCACTTGCCAGCACTGAGATGTTAAACCTGTCATTGAAAGAATAAAAATAACGGTTATTTTCCTTCAGTTATTTTAAATACGGGTCATTAATCGCTCTAAATCATACACAGAGATAAAGTAGTGTGATAAGATTATATTTATTTGAATGAATTATAATAAATATTAAATAAATTAGAGAGAGAGAGAGAGAGAGAGAGAGAGAGAGAGAGAGTTTGTGAGTGTGTGAATTATCTGCGTCTGTGCCGCATCTCTACTAATAATGAAACTGAGAGTTTAACTGTATGTTGACTAGAACTGACTGGAACTGACTGTGGTATAAACGGTTTTAATGTGCACCTTCCAGCCAATCAGAATCAAGTATTTGGACAGACCATAGCATGTAATGTAATGTAATGTCATGTAATGTGTAATGTAATATAATGTAATATACAGTATATTCATAATATTGCATTTTTTAAATTATTCACAGGAGTAATTAGTAGAAAGATCGGTATGTTCTTTGTTCCCAGCGGAGTTCAGTTCTGGGTTAATGTTATGCTTTCTGAGGGTTCTGTCTCATTTCCACTCTCCCTGTGTCATTACACTGTCTCTATTCAAATATTTTATTTTTATATTCGTTCTCACAGTCGATGTAGAGCTCTACCGAATAAAACGTTTCATTCGGCTTTAGGTGAAGTTTAACAGAGGAAAAGCTGAACACCATCACTGACCATCACTGACGTTTAGGGAATATTATTACAACAACAAAAAAATTATCACATGTGCACTAAAGCAACAGTCAGAGTTTCCACTGAACACCAACACCAACATCAACACCACCCGAGTCCGAGTGCACTACTTAAGGCTCTTTCATTCCATCGGTCCTCACTCACTCACCCTCTCAGCAAACGGGCATTTAATAATACTAATAAAACTAAAAGTACTATAATTATTAATACTAATAAAAGTTTAAAGGTCTAAAGGTGTGTGTGTGTGTGTGTGTGTGTGTGTGTGTGTGTGTGTGTGAATGAGCAGTTCCAGTGTATGTGTGTGTCTGTGTGTGAGAATGAGGAGTCCCAGTTCCAGGAAGAAATATGCAAAACATATGCAAATGAGCAGGTGATTCCTCCTTTGATTTGCCCTCCATTCATTTGCATGTAGTTGCATAGAGTTTTCAGGGATTGTGTCTGTGAAAGCTGTGTGTGTGTGTGTGTGTGTGTGTGTGTGTGTGTGTGTGTGTGTTTGTGTGTCTGAGTGTGTGTGTGCACCTGTTTGCCTCACTGCTCTCCCAAATATATCATACGGTAGACAAAATTAGGGGTTCTGTGGCCTATATACTGTAGTGTATAGAGAAAAGTGTGTATGGTTGGGGACAGGCCCACAGTGTAGTGTTGATGGTTTGTGTTTGTGACGATGTATTTCAGACTTGTCCTAATTTAAAACAAAATGGGAATGAAAGAACAAATGCATCACTGTAATGCTTTCGAACATCGTGTGTGTGTGAGTGTGTAAGGACCGCGCCTCATGTTTTTGGCTTGTTTACACAGAGCAAGCTGACTGTGGCTCCGTCGTTTACATCATTCCATCCGATCCGGAGAGAAAGTGTGTGTGTGTGTGTGTGTGTGTGTGTGTATGTGTGTATGTGTGAGAGGGAGTCGTGAGGCAGCCTGTGCCTCCAGTGCGCGCCCGGGATTCCTCCACAGCCTTAAATATGGTTATTTTTAACCCACAGTGTAAGAGCCGCCCACCGTGTTCCCTCAGCCAGGAGGGGAAATGGAATAGAGCCACACTTCCTGGTCACATGACCCATCTGACCAATTAGAGGAAGAGAGGCCCAGGGAACGAGGGAGAAAGAGAGGGGGGATCCAGGCATACTGCCCAGGCCTCAGTGCCTCAATCCGGTCCCTGTGTGCATGTGTGTGTGTGTGTGTGTGTCTGTGTGTGTGTGTGTGTGTGTGTGTCCTGTCAGAGATGGTAGAGAGACTACAATGTGTCCCAAACCACACCCTACATACAGGTGAATAATGTATATAGTCTAGGTTGACCTGTAAAGATATTTTGTGGACTATATCATGAATAAAGCATGTGGTTTGGGACACACTTACAGTAGAGTAATGATGGCGTTTATGTGGCCTATATATTGAATAGGGTGTGCGCTTTGGGACACATCCACATTGGAGTGATGGTGGTCTTTACGTGACTTATAGACTATAGTGAATAGGGCATGTGGTTTCAGACAGATCCACAATGGACCAATGCTGGCGTTTCAGTAAGCGTTTTATCCTGGTCTTGGTTGCAGTAGATCCCAGGAACACTAGACACAATGGAGGGAGAATTCACCTTGAATGGGACTCCAGTCCATCGCAGTGCTCCATTCACACACTCATTCACAACTAAGGTCAATGTCCTATAGCCAATCTACTGTACCTATCTGCATGTTGTTGGACAATGGGAGGAAACCGGAGCTCAGGATCGAATGCTACCACACTATCATGCTGTCCACAGTGGCATGTGTGTGACCTATATAGTGAATAGGGTGTGTGGTTTGTTATGCGTCCACCGTGGACCAATGATAGTATTTATGTGGCCTATATAGAGAATGGGGCATGTGGTTGGGGGCATGTCTTCACAAACATACATACACATACATAGACACACACCAAATATAACATAAAGGCATGAAGTCATGAAGTCTGGGGGAATGAGGGGAGGGGGGGACTTGACTTGCTGTGATGTCACACAGTCGCTCCAGAATTAGAAACCTAAAAGAAAGCAAGAGTGTGTAACCAGTGCCAGTCCTGCATTTACACATACATACATACATACAAACACACACACACACACACACACACACACACAGCTAGTTAAGCACTGGCTGTGTTTGTATACACGATAATGTGATAATGATTACTATTATCTGATTTCAGCAGGTTATTTCTGTACTCGTGTAAACACCACTCTGTGATATCTTTTTAAAAATCAGACTCCCGCAGCCGGTTACCCCAGTAGACGTTCTTCTGTATCCTATTTAAAATGTCAATGGCTACTATGTTTGACTTAAATGTACTAATTGCGCCAAATAAGAGTTTTATCATAACTTTATCTGATTACTTGTGGACCAGAGTGAAAAGATCATTTGTGTGGTCTACTGTATGATCATCAGACTCCTCACTGAAGTACACTGTATTATAAAATAAACATGTTGGCTGTTTTTACAGCCAGGGAACTTTACTCAGCTACTTCAAGATGAAATGATTAGCAATTGTACATCGAAAAAAGATTTGAAACCATTTGCCATTATGGTTTAGGTAATGCTTGAGGTAAATCATTACACAGAAGAACATAGATCACATTAACTGTGTCCCTGAGTCTTTGCTCGTTTTAACCACTACTGGTTTTGGTTTTGACTAGGGGGGCACGGGGGCTTAGTGGTTAGTATGTTTGCCTTGCAACTCCGGGGTTGGGGGTTCACCTCCGCCTTGTGTGTGTGGAGTTTGTATGATTTCTCCTTGCCTCTGGGATTTTCTTCGGGTACTCTGTACAAAGAAATGTGTTGTAGGATGATTGGCATTTCCAAATTGTCTGTAGTGTAAGAGTGTGTGTGATTGTGTCCTACGATGGGTTGACATACCATCCAGGGTGTCCCCTGCCTTGTGCCCTGAGTTGCCTCTGATAGGCTCCAGGCTCCCCCATGACCCTGTGTAAGATAAGCCGTATGGAAAATGGATGGATGGAAGGTTTTAAGTAAATTTAACTTTATTTCTATAGACATTGTAGACGTAAAAATTATTATTTTTTAAAGTGTAGTTTAGCTAAATTCTTATTTTTTACTATGTTGCTGGTAGTTAGTAAACCTATATATTGTGATGTAAATCATGTGTGGTAGAAATGTCTGTTAGTATTGTGATATGATATTTTTGCCATATTGACCAGGCCTATGTTGTGTATTGCCATGCAACTCACAGACTAACTGACAGCCCATAGAACGTGTAGTAACAACAAACTCTTGCTAGATTTAGAATTTTACGTAGTGAACAGAGAGAAGCAGAGCGATACAAACAGGGAAATGTACCAGTTATACTAAATATCAGCATTTTTGTCCAATCAAATGAATAAACTGGAAATAACTGTTGCATCATTTACAATTTAAAATAAACAATTGACAATTGTCCACACAATGCCAGATCATCATTCTACTATGAGTCTAGATCCTGTTGAAATAATACCATTGTAAATCCATAGAGTTAAGAAAAGGGTTTAAAAGCAGCAACATTTTGTTACATTCAACTGGTGCAACTGTCTGCTGGATTTCAGACATGTGATATCATGTATTTTAAACATCTGTGCAAACAAAAGTGGAAAGAAAAAAGCCTCTGATCAGAAGAAAAAAAATATTCCCCATGTAAACAAACATAGCAATAAGTTTTACATCACAGCATTCTTCTTGTCCTGTAGTGTGGGATTACAGAGCGAGTGTAGTGTGACATCACAGGTTTAACTGAATGCGATAGCTGAGTGACTGATAAACATAGAGATAAATCATGCAGGACCGATTACACCATTCAGGATTAATATCCTACATAATCAATTTAAGTATATGTCCATCCATACATGTCTGTCTGTAAAACTCTTATCTGTCCATCAGTCTGTCTGTCTGCTCACTCAGGTTTTAGTGAAGACTGAGCTCAGACACAGAGTGATGAAACAGTGTGAGAACCACTGCAACAGCACAGAGGGAGGAGTGCAAATGAATGAGGGATGCAAACCTCTCTATCGCTTTCTCTCTCTCTCTGTCTCTTTTTCTCTCTCTATCTCACTTTCTTTCACTGTCTCACTCTCTCTCTGTTTCTCTCACACTCTCTCTTTCTGTCTGTCTCTCTCGCTCACTCTGTCTATCGCTCTCTCTGGGATGGATGGTGGGATTCCCCCAAATCCCCCTGTTACACCACTACTACGTCTACAGTTTGAAATTAAATAAGGAGGTACCATGTTTTCTTTGGATGGTGTGTGTGTGTGTGTGTGTGTGTGTGTGTGTGTACTTATTGTGACACATTTTCCAGTTTTGCTGATGACTAAGTGATGTCTGAAATTCTTCAGCAGAAATCTTTTTTTTCTTGCTTTCTGTCTTTACTTTGATCTTCATGTCCTTGAATTTTTACTTTATTTATTTATTGATTTATTTTACTTTTATCACAACTTTTAGTTAAACTGCTGGTTTTCACTTCAGTTTCAATGTGTAAACCGTAACGTGGCCTCATTCTCGTTGCTTTAATGAAACGTTTTATTCTTGATGACAAACGCAGACATCACAAGTGATATGGCACACGTTATAGCAGCAGGTTCTGGGAATTTTATACACTTAAAACCACATTTTTACTGTTTCAGCCTCGTTTCTCCATACAGATGAAGACTGGAGGCGAGTTTACACTGCTCTTTAAAACTTTTCACTCAGATTAAAATTCTGGAGCTGTGTTCACAAAGAAGGCTAAGACTAAAAGCAGCTCCTAACTAATAAAGAAAGAAAGAAAGAAAGAAAGAAAAACCCTGTTATTAGCAGAATGATTTTAGCTCCGTCTAAATCGGTCAGCACTTTTCTTTTCTTTTCACAGATTGTATGTGCAAGCGTCTGGAAAGACACCATATTATACTTCAGTTTGTATTAAAATGACGTGTATGTAGAACACATGGAATTTATTAATGTGACAATCAATTGTACATCGTGTAGACGCTCCTATCTCTGCGATTTATATATTATTCATCACGTGCGAATCGATCATAATTATCCTACTACAGACATCCTCCTTACTTAACATAGTATGTAGTGCATAGTACTTAACACTCAAACACAAACAGCCCTAATCGGAGATTAACAGCATCGTTAGGTTCATGTATTTGATATATTTAATAACATCAAGCAGTCCCTCCAGGATTTTGTGATTTTGCAATTGCATAAATTAAAGCAAAATCAAGAAAACTCTGCAGTATATGTAAGAGCTTGTGATTTGTCTAAATTACCGCAGGTGTTCTGCAGATTTGGGCCAAGACGCACCATGTGACGTCATCACAACGCGCATTCAGCCAAAGCCATCTTCGATTCACGTGCGTCGAACAATGATCAAAAAGGTCACATTTACCAACAAATATCACTGTGAAAGATAATTCCGTGCAATTACAATTTCACCAATTCAAGTAGTTTCCCGCAAAAAAATCACAAAACCTGAAAAAACATGCAGCAAAATCGAGCATATCTGGCAGCAATAATCACAAACAAAAACAACCTCCACGAAATAATATCAACATTTGGAAGACATATGGAATTAAATTTGTGCCAAAAGTATTGAACGTAAGTTTTCAAGTAACTATGTTAAATTTTTGCCACTGAGTTCACAGTTTTCAGTTTCAGAGCGTTTTTCTTCTTTCTCATTGTATATTTGTTTGTTTCTTGAAAAGTTATGTTCTGTACTTTTGGCACAAATTGAATTCCATATAGACGCCAGACAAAATTCGATTCAAATGGACTTGGAGAGTGGTTTAAATGATTTCTTAGAAACAAATCAATTCAAAAGGACTGCTCACAAGACAGAAGGATTTAAAAAAAAAAAAAAAAAAAACCTTTTAGATGGAAACTTTGAGTTTTAACATTAAGTTGTTTGTAAATACTGCTCTTGATCTCATCACTCTTCTTCCCACAATTCTTTAATAAAATTTTTGACTTAAATATACAGCAAATATCAACAACATTCAAAAATGTATTTCAAATGAACAATACTAACAATTCCAATAAACGTAATCGTATTCTGTTAACATAAGTGATTAGCATTATAAGCAATGTTAGTCAGCGCTCTATGAACTCTCACAGAGTAGAATTATGACATTTATCTCATTACTAATCTCATTAGCATTATGCTAACTGCTCCACATTCCCAGTCACTAATTAGCATAAATAAAATAAATGTAGCATTTTTTCTATGATGTTTCTGTTGATATTTGTAATAAACGGAACATCGGGGTAATAGTTCTGTTTACGCAACAAACGAGGAGTACGAGGAACATTTTCGTTCTTGAATCTCTCGATTGAGTTTCAGTTCTGGAATAAATTCAGCCTTTTACTCCATAATTGCAGCAATCAGGGATATTTTGGAACGCTTCGGCTTCTTGGCACGGAGCTAAGAGAACATCGCTGGGTCTTTACTGAGCACTGAGTTTGGCTGTATAACATACAACAGTTTCCGAGTGTAATTGCTGTCAGGGGTCTAGAGATTGTGTTCCTGCAAAGGTGTTCAGCGTTTCTCTTTTTTCCCCCCTCTTCCACTTTCAGAAACACAGAAACGTGTGTGTGACTAGTTCATGACTGGAACCTTCACATTTTTTTTAGATAAATGCTCTAAGAATAACATTTTATGAGGACACACAACTGCTGTGGATGTCAGTGTTTGACCATGATTGGGATTGACGTTAGCGTTAGTTAATGTTTGCTAAGTATGTGTCATCATGCGTGTTGACTCGAAGAACCCTTTTAGGAAGCTAAGAAACCTTAATTATCCAACAAAGCCTTAAAGAGCCCTTTATTTCTAAGAATGTACCACATAGAGAGACCTTAAATATTAAGTACTTGACAAGATATATGTATTAAGAATGAAATAATAAGTAATAACGTGGAGTTGGTACCACACATATATCCTGTTAATTAACATTAATCCGGGCAAATCTGAAAACGCATCATTTTTGCTACGTTTTGGTCTTCCGTCCACTGAGACGCCGCTTTTGTCCAGCAGAAACCGAGCTTTTCGAAATCGGTCTCCCAAGTATATACAGTTGAAAACGTCATTTTCTCACATTGTAGCGTGGACTGGGAAAACAGAGATATTCATAAACGAGGCCGTATTCTTAGGCTGCATTCACGCCATGTAGGAATTACCATAATTACTAGATGACAACCTGGATGACAAGCTGTTCATGTCCTCGGACTCGTAATTAAATGAATCCAACTGCAAAATGACATTAAACTGTATTGTATGTATTTTGTTAATTCTCAGATTTATCTTGCATTATTACGACATAAATAATGTCATAACCTGGCCTGGCCTGGGCATTCGGGGCTGTATCCCTAAAGATTTTTTCTTTACCCCTGAATAATTTGGCACGGTTTGTCACTACGTAACTGAACGTCAGTAAAAGAAGACGGCGGTGTTGTAATTTTATATCTTCAGGGAACGGAGGCGAGACCGATCAGACAGGGTTTACAGGAAAATACGTTAAAACACTCGTGTCTTATTGGCTGACAGTCTCTCAATTCTGCTAAACGCTAGCTCACAGTCAGTGTGAAGGAAAATGGATATGAGTTCCACTTTACATGAACATGATATGAGCAGAGCAGAAGGAAAGATAACGTACTTTGCATGGCTCTGTAGCAGCTAAACTTAACATAGCTTAGCTGTGCCTCCCCTTGGCTAGCGACACCAAACTAGCCTAGTTAGATAAGTTTTATATTTTATCGGTCTGGTAGTCCTACAAACAGTGACAACACCTGAGGCAAGTTTTATGATAAATCCGACTTTTTCTGATCGTGTCATACATTGACGCTGGCTAAAATTACTGAATGAACTATGAGTTTCACTTTGTAGTGTATTTTTGTAGGTTTGATAGGTTTTGAAAGTAACTTGAAAGTAAAGTAATTAGTAATCTGATTACTTTGTACATGCAGTAATCAGTAACGTAATCAGATTACAATTTTAATTAGTGGTTTACTTGGATGAATCTCTAGTGGATTACGTTTTTTGAGTAATTTACCCAACACTGCTTATAAGATGTAAACGAACACACACACACACACACACACACACAAACCACAGCTTGGTTATTCACTTTATATAATTTATAGATTTTATGTCTTTAGACAAACAAGTTTATTATTGTTCTGTGACTCGTGGTGCTGTGTGTAAAAATAAACCGCTCTGTTTTCTTCTCTTTTATCCTACTGTGCTTTAAAGTGTGTTTGAGGGGGGAAAAGGCACTGAAATAAATGTGTGTGTGTGTGTGTGTGTGTTTTGCTGATGTCAGCAAGTGCAGTGTGGCATTGTGGGTAAAACGTCCCTCATGCCTTTAATAAATAGAATCATGTGAAGCTAGTCATTTAGAGGTTTTGGGCTCTTTTATGCTCCTATACATATGTATGTGTGTGTGTGTGTGTGTGTGAGAGAGAGAGAGAGAGAGAGAGAGAGAGAGAGAGATTCAGTATGTTTGAGGTACCATGATTAAAGTGGCTTTTTAACTCCATTTCCATCGTTACAGCAACGTCTCCATAGGTTGGCGTGGTGGGCGGAGCAGGAAGTTTTAGTTATTAAACACATAGTTAGTTAATATATGATTGTAATTAAGTCGTTCAGTGGTGTAATATGTAGTTTGGGACACAGTCTGTAAATGTGTGAGGTGTAAATGTGGTTGGCGTTTGACTGGCGCTTTTTAATGATGTCATCATCGTTATGATTTGTGATCTTCGGGTTACGATTCTTACAGAGAGAGAAAGTGAAAGTACACGAGAACACGACGCCCTCGACCAGCTATCCACCTCCCGCACCAAGCGCTTGAAGAGTTGCCAAATGACACACAGACACACAAAGTTCAAATGGCAAGATCTCTCATTTATTCAGAGAAAGGCAGAGTATATATCAAAGTTGACACACAGAGACAGTCGGTTAACTATTGATTGGCTAGGCAGAAGGGCGTATTTGCATGCAACAGGAAGCATATCAAAGTCCAACTCCATGTGTGGTAATCAGGAAGTAATGGAATGCGAGCAAGTGTTGTTCGGGGAGACAAAGAGATGTGCAAACGGTGAGGGGTTTTATCTGTCTGTACCTGGTTGGGAAGAGTTACAGAGGAACAAAGAGGAAAGAGTGTTCACACAAGGGAGGAGACAGGGAAGAGAGAGGGAAGAGAGAGGAAGGAGAGAGGGAAGAGAGAGGGAGGAGAGAGGGAAGAGAGAGGGAAGAGAGGTCACACAAGGGAAGAGAGAGGGAAGAGAGAGGGAAGAGTGGTCACACAAGGGAAGAGAGAGGGAAGAGAGAGGGAAGAGAAAGGGAATAGTGGTCACACAAGAGAAGAGAGAGGGAAGAGAGAGGGAAGAGTGGTCACACAAGGGAAGAGAGAGGGAAGAGAGGTCACACAAGGGAAGAGAGAGGGAAGAGAGAGGGAAGAGAAAGGGAATAGTGGTCACACAAGAGAAGAGAGAGGGAAGAGAGGTCACACAAGGGAAGAGAGAGGGAAGAGAGAGGGAAGAGAGGTCACACAAGGGAAGAGAGAGGGAAGAGAAAGGGAATAGTGGTCACACAAGGGAAGAGAGAGGGAAGAGAGGTCACACAAGGGAAGAGAGAGGGAAGAGAGAGGGAAGAGAGGTCACACAAGGGAAGAGAGAGGGAAGAGAAAGGGAATAGTGGTCACACAAGAGAAGAGAGAGGGAAGAGAGAGGGAAGAGTGTTCATAGTAAACTTATCAAACATCAATCCTGTTCAAAGGGAACTGGTGTTACTTTCTTTTACTTTTTGACATATTCACCAAGACAGAGATATGTGCATGGAAACAGCACTAGAGACTCATCACATTCGCACACACACACACACAAACATCTGGTCCAACAGGTGATGCAACTTTATGTACGATGAGATGCCTCATTCACTCTCTCTCTCTCTCTCTCTCTCTCTCTCTCTCTCTCTCTCACACACACACACACACACACACACACACACACTGCAATAATGTGAGCGTCATTTGTTGAGGTCATTTGTTCATAACGGAACAATAAATGTTAGTGCAGGACCTCCGTAACCTCTTTCACTGAACTGTCTGTTCTGTGACATTCTCCTTACAAAATTATCCTAAAGAACTCATCCTGGTTCCTGTGTTGACCTTCAGTGTGTGTGTGTGTGTGTGTGTGTGTGTGTGTGTGTGTGTGTGTGTGTGTGTAAAGCAGCCCTGCGTCACTGAGACAAATGCAACATTCAGTGTTCTCTCCTGCTTTTTAAACCCTCTGTCTCAAACCACACACACACACACACACACACACACACACACACACACACACACACACACACTGTTCACTACATAGTTCACTTCTTTGGAGTTTTGCTGATAATCCAGCTCAGCCAGTAAATCCCACAATTCATTTTGATTAGTTAGTGGTCAAATGATGTACACTGTCAAGTACAGATTACCCATAATGCACTGCGAGGGAGTGTGTGTATTACCCATTATATACTGTGTCCTGTGTTTTTGGCTGTGTCTCATGTGTGTATGTCAGTGTGTGTCTGTGTCTCTTTGTATCTGTGTGTGTCCCTGTGTTTCTGTATGTGTCTCTGTGCATGTCTGCATCTGTGTGTGTGTGTGTGTGTGTGTGTGTGTGTGAGCAGCAACTCTCTCTCTCTCTCTCTCTCTCTCTTTCTCTCTCTCTCTCTCTAACTCTCTCTCTCGCTAACCCCTCTCTCTCAAAGTCAAAGTCAAAAGGTTGCTTTATTGGCATGACAAATATTGTTCCTCACTGTCCCTCACCTGGTGGCAGGTGTGTGTGTGTGTGTGTGTGTGTGTGTACTGTGATGCTAGTGTGCAGCTCTCTCTGTGCTCCCCCAGTAGGTGGGGCAGTTTGTCGGGGTCTGAGAGGCAGATAAAGTTGGGGATGATTTTGTTCATTTTGGTGAAGAATTCGGTTCGAATGTGGTTATATTTCGTGCGTTCAGTGAGGAAGTGCAGCTCTGTCTCTGTTTTATTTAGCATGCACGGCTGGCACAGTCTCTTCTCTCGGGACAGCAGGACCGTCTGTGTCGCCCGTCTCCATGGCCAAGCTGTGCTTGCTGAGGCTATACTACGTTAAGGTGTTTCTCAGTTTTGGATCAGTCACCGTGCTCAGATACTCTTCCACACTGTACTGTCTGTTCAGGACATTTTACACTGCATTTTACTCTGGACTTTATTTTGGGTTTCCCACTAGGACAAATAGTTTACTTTCAGAGCTTGTGTTAATTTGGTTCATTCTAATTGGGCTTGTAAATCCTTCTGTTCCTGAGTTTTTACTGTGTTGGTGTGTGTTGGTGTGTGTTAGTGGTGTGCTGGTGTGTGTTAGTGGTGTGTTGGTGTGTGTTAATGGTGTGTTGGTGTGTGTTAGTGGTGTGTTGGTGGTGTATTGGGGTGTGTTAGTGGTGTGTTGGTGGTGTATTGGGGTGTGTTAGTGGTGTGTTGGTGTGTGTTAGTGGTGTGTTGGTGTGTGTTAGTGGTGTGCTGGTGTGTGTTAATGGTGTGTTGGTGTGTGTTAATGGTGTGTTGGTGTGTTTTAGTGGTGTGTTAGTGGTGTGTTGGGGTGTGTTAATGGTGTGTTGGTGTGTGTTAGTGGTGTGTTAGTGGTGTGTTGGTGTGTGTTAGTGGTGTGTTGGTGTGTGTTAATGGTGTGTTGGGGTGTGTTAATGGTGTGTTGGTGTGTTTTAGTGGTGTGTTAGTGGTGTGTTGGGATGTGTTAATGGTGTGTTGGTGTGTGTTAGTGGTGTGTTGGTGTGTGTTAGTGGTGTGTTGGTGGTGTGTTGGTGTGTGTTAGTGGTGTGTTGGTGGTGTGTTGGTGTGTGTTAGTGGTGTGTTGGTGTGTGTTAATGGTGTGTTGGTGTGTGTTAGTAGTGTGTTAGTAGTGTGTTGGTGTGTGTTGGTGTGTGTTAATGGTGTGTTGGTGTATGTTAGTGGTGTGTTGGTGGTGTGTTGGTGTGTGTTGGTGGTGTGTTGGTGTGTCTTAATGGTGTGTTGGTGTGTGTTAGTGGTGTGTTGGTGTGTGTTGGTGGTGTGTTGATGTGTGTTAATGGTGTGTTGGTGTGTGGGTGCGTGTTGGTGTGTGTTAGTGGTGTGTTGGTGTGTGTTAGTGGTGTGTTGGTGGTGTGTTGGTGGTGTGTTGGTGTGTCTTAATGGTGTGTTGGTGTGTGTTAGTGGTGTGTTGATGTGTGTTAATGGTGTGTTGGTGTGTGTTGGTGGTGTGTTGGTGGTGTGTTGGTGGTGTGTTGGTGGTGTGTTAGTGGTGTGTTAGTGGTGTGTTGGTGCGTGTTGGTGTGTGTTAGTGGTGTGTTGGTGGTGTGTTACTGGTGTGTTGGTGCGTGTTGGTGTGTGTTAGTGGTGTGTTGGTGTGTGTTAGTGGTGTGTTGGTGGTGTGTTGGTGGTGTGTTAGTGGTGTGTTAATGGTGTGTTGGTGCGTGTTGGTGTGTGTTAGTGGTGTGTTGGTGGTGTGTTACTGGTGTGTTGGTGCGTGTTGGTGTGTGTTAGTGGTGTGTTGGTGTGTGTTAGTGGTGTGTTGGTGTGTGTTGGTGCGTGTTGGTGTGTGTTAGTGGTGTGTTGGTGTGTGTTAGTGGTGTGTTGGTGGTGTGTTACTGGTGTGTTGGTGTGTGTTAGTGATGTTGGTGTGTGTTGGTGTGTTGGTGTGTGTTGGTGGTGTGTTGGTGTGTGTTAGTAGTGTGTGTTGGTGTGTGTTAGTGGTGTGTTGGTGTGTGTTAGTGGTGTGTTGGTGGTGTGTTGGTGTGTGTTGGTGTGTGTTGGTGTGTGTTAGTGGTGTGTTGGTGTGTGTTAGTTGTGTGTTGGTGTGTGTTGGTGCGTGTTGGTGTGTGTTAGTGGTGTGTTGGTGTGTGTTAGTGGTGTGTTGGTGGTGTGTTACTGGTGTGTTGGTGTGTGTTAGTGATGTTGGTGTGTGTTGGTGTGTTGGTGTGTGTTGGTGGTGTGTTGGTGTGTGTTAGTAGTGTGTGTTGGTGTGTGTTAGTGGTGTGTTGGTGTGTGTTAGTGGTGTGTTGGTGGTGTGTTGGTGTGTGTTGGTGTGTGTTGGTGTGTGTTAGTGGTGTGTTGGTGTGTGTTAGTGGTGTGTTGGTGTGTGTTAGTTGTGTGTTGGTGTGTGTTGGTGCGTGTTGGTGTGTGTTAGTGGTGTGTTGGTGTGTGTTAGTGGTGTGTTGGTGGTGTGTTACTGGTGTGTTGGTGTGTGTTAGTGGTGTTGGTGTGTGTTGGTGTGTTGGTGTGTGTTGGTGTGTTGGTGTGTGTTAGTAGTGTGTGTTGGTGTGTGTTAGTGGTGTGTTGGTGTGTGTTAGTGGTGTGTTGGTGGTGTGTTGGTGTGTGTTGGTGTGTGTTGGTGTGTGTTAGTGGTGTGTTGGTGTGTGTTGGTGTGTGTTAGTGGTGTGTCAGTGGTGTGTGTGTGTCTCTCTCTCTAACTCTCTCTCGCTCTCTCCCCCTCTCTCTAACTCTCTCTTTCCCCCCATTCTCTCTCTCTCTCTCTCTTTCTCTCTCTCTCTCTAACTCTCTCACTGTGTCTCTAAGTCCTTTGCCCCCCTCTCTCTAACTCTCCCCCATTCTAACTCTCTCTCTTTCCCCCTTTCTCTCTCTCTCTTTCTCTTTTTTTGGAATTTTGTGCATGATTATGTTTGTGAAAGTCTTTCTTATGTGTTGATATTTCTCACAGTGGAGGAGGAAGTGCAGCTCTGTCTCGACCTCACCGCTCATACACTGAGCACACAGTCTCTGTTCTCCGGGCATCAGGTTCTCCTGTGTTCTCCATGGCAAGACTGTGCTCACTCAGCCTGTACTTGGTGAGGATCTGTCTCTGCTTTATATCTCTTACAGTGAAGACATTGCCAATTCGTACTCTCTGTTTAGGACCCGATCGCAGTGTAATCTGGACCGGGTTTGGGTCTGACTGTCCCAGTGCTCCAGATACGCTCTTGTCATCTGCTCAGTAATTTCCTTGACTCTGATTAGACTTTGGTGAGCGGTGCTGGTCTGAGTGTGTTAGGGGTTAGTGTGTTAGTGAGTCCCAGGACAAGCTGACAGAGGGGACTGGTTTTAGGGCTGAGTTCTTGGGTTTTCAGGGTTTCATATTGCAGTGTGTTGTTCGTTACTTGATT